>NW_016690475.1:96379-103370 GCF_001604755.1 Lepidothrix coronata
TTTTCTTTTCTTTTCTTTTCTTTTCTTTTCTTTTCTTTTCTTTTCTTTTCTTTTCTTTTCTTTTCTTTTCTTTTCTTTTCTTTTTTCTTTTCCTCTCTTCCTTTCACTCTATTTTTATTTTTGATATTTTTAATAAGGCATTTATTAAAAAGGCCTCACGAGCATTTTGTGGTTTTACGAACTATTCAGATTCATCTGACAGAAAGCAGGACGTTCCGGTTTTGCACAGTTTCCTACCATGAAAAATAGGAAACCCTGCAAAGCTTTTATTTTCACCATCTGTTTTATTAACATATTAATTTTTTCTTTGTACTTGATAAGGATTGTACTTATTACAAAACAAACTCCTCAACTTTTCAATACATACATCGGTCATTACTGTATGATACAAATGTGGTATCACTTGCAACATTTCAATCGTTTGGGACTGATGAAAAAGAAAACCCAACATTTGTTATTATTTTTATTTGTTCATTCCTGACTCTCCAAAAAATGATACCCGGTAATACTTTTCTATAAAATAATATTTTTACAAATGCATTTATTAAAAATTCTGATGACATTTCAAGTCAATAACAACAGAAACAAGGTAATTTCCGGTGGATGAGATCTATGGTTTTTTAAAAATACCTTTAGTGCTTATTTTTTAACATCAACAGTTGTTTAAAATCACAGCTTTTTTGAACGTATTATTCTCTTCTGAACATCACGTGTCTTGATTCACAGATTTACCGGCAAAATTAAAAAAGATTTGGCTAAAATATGTCTACAGAAGAAATAATCCCAGCTATTAAGTAACTTTTTACATTTGGCATCTGATCTAGTCACAGGTCATCAGAAAATAGAAAGAGGTTCTTTGATCACTTGAAGCAGTAGGTGGCATCCTATACGTTCCTAATGAACAATTGCATTCACAACATAAGGAGAGATCAGTTTAGGATTTTCATATTTATTAACCCAAAATAAAAATAAAGTATCTTGTTACATAATTAAGTGCAATTAGGCCAGTCAGAACAACATATAAACCTGAAACCACCCAAGCTTTTCTTCTTTATACATATTTTGTAGGTGCATAATCCTTTCCAGCACACTGAAAAGAAATACTTCAGAAGTCCTTCTTAAAATTTTACTTTGATTTATATTCTGCAGTTATAGAATAAATTTCAAGAAACACACGCAGCTAATATATAGTTAATTTTATTCGGAGCACCGATTTTCACATAAGAGCTATCTCAAAGTAATGATTTCTGGATTTAAGCAGAAAAATACATCTCTCACTATTTTCTTTTTGGTAGAATTAGTCTTATCATCTAACGGCCATACCTTGAATTTACCAGCCGTGTCTCGGAAATATTTTTTTTTAAATGCACCCAATAATAATAGTAACTATTCTGTTTTCACGTTTGTTTTATTTGTAAGTATGCTGGGACGCATCTCCCTGTTGTATTTTGGCATACAGAAATATTTCTGATAGAAATAAAAGTAATAGAGTAAAGACACAACCAAGGAGAAAGCTCAGCAAACATACATGGACAGGTAGATTATTCAGTGAGACATTTTAGGATCCACACGTGGTTGCAGTTTGTAACCCTTTTATGTTGTTTTGTGCATTAAAGAAAATATTTACAATCGTCTTTCTTATCTTTTTTTCCCGTTTTTCTTCCTTTTTTTTTTTCTTTCCTCTTTTAATTCTAAATACAAGAACGTGACAAGAACGTTTGTGTTTTCGGTGAAAACAGGCAGTTAAACTGTGAGATTACACCATCCACAAAAGATTCTACCAGAAGCTAGTCTATTTAGTGCTCAGTTTCAAAATGCATAGAATGTTTGCGCTGCAAACAATGATACACGAAATAATAATAATAATATTAATAATAAAATAAATAGATAAATAAATAAATAATATAGAGACTTTAACACGGATCTTTCTATGCCTTTTTTTTCCTTTTTTCTTTTCCATTTTTTTTTTTTTTAGGTCATGTCATGCATAATTTCAGTCTATTGTTTGTTTTGATTTAAACGTAATGGTGTTTTCTTTGCAGAAATTCCTTGTTACTTGAAAGCCTTAGTAGTCTCTCTGCAAAAGCCAGAATCAGCGATGGCTTCTGCACGTCGCTGCCCTTTTTACCTAACAAGCCCTGATATTTTTTTTGTTTGTTTTCAACTCGCGAGATACGTAACGCACTTTGATAGTTATTAGTACTACCAGCATCGTTTTTATGGTATAACATTATCGCTTCCAATCCAGGAGACTGTGATAGTGCAAATTGAACCCCACACACCCCTCCCAAAAGCCATCCTCTACATAACGTTTATTATTTACAATAAAAAATTTTTAAGCCCAAATTTTTTTTTTGTTCCGTGTTTGTTCCTAACATGCAGACCCCTCAGAAACAAATGTTATTTCAAACCCATTTCAAACTGGTGATTTCCTTTGCCTACCGGGTGCAATAACCCTCAGCCCTCGGAAAAAACAAGGAAGGACCTTAACCTAAATCCTGCATATTTGGTAGGGATGCCGGGGGGCATAGGGTTGGGAGCAGCGGGGAGGGAGGGAGAGGAGAGGACATACTTAACCACGAGCATTAATGAGTCTGAACATAATCTTTTGCAGAGCATCCCCGCTCTGGCAGGTTTGGCATCTGCCTCCAGATGCATCTCTGCAGAAAGAGGGACTTGTCTTTGGACACAGCTGGAAACGCAAACCACGCAGGCGAGGGAGGAGGAACAAAGGGGCTGTGGAGTAACTTTTTTTTTTCTTGTTTTCATTGAGCTAGCTAGGATTATTGAGGCAACAACGGAAAGAGACCGCTCCCGAGCCTTGGGAGGACCGGCTATCCCGTCGGGCTGCGGCGGCTCCCCCGGCCCCGGCCCCTGTCCCATTCGCACCGCTCCCCCGCCACAGACAAGACCCATCGCCAAAGCCTCGCGCAAAACCGCGTTTGAGGAAAAACAAACAAACAAACAAAAACCAGAAAAAAATACCAAAGCAAACAAACAAAAAAAACCCAAATCCAAGCCAACCAAAGAAAAAGTTCCCCACACCAAACCACCGCCGACCTCATTCATTACCAAGCCAAGGAAAAGAAAGAAAAGCATAAAGTAATGAAAAAAGACCCAAACCAAACGTAGTATCATCATCACCGACAGTTTCACCTTCCGGGTTTGTTGGTCGGTTTTGTTTTCCTTCGGAAAGTTGTGACTTAGGTTTCTCGGTTTGTGGTTGTTGCTGTCACGGTATTTATTGGTGTGTGTCTGTGTGTGTTTACGCTTTAAGTTGCGCTTTCTCCCGCTTTCTGTCAGGGGGTTGGGGGTAGAGGGGGAATGGGCCCGCAGAAGTGACCCCCGTGGGTTTCCAGAGCGTTTTTACCTCCTCTCTCCTCTTCTCATTGATGTCCCGGTGTCTTTTTTGTTTTAATAATTGATAGCGCACCCCCCTCACACACGCACACCCCCCCCCTCTCCCCGACTAGTTCGCCTTTAGTTTCTACATCGTCCCGTGGTCCCCAGGAGCCTCCCACGGCGTCTCAGGCGACGGTGGCGGTGCGTGGGCGTCCCCCGCGGCCCCGGCCCGGCCCCCCCCCGGTGCCCCCGATGCTGGGGCCGCCCCTCCCGCCCGCCCCTAATAGGTGGCGGAAAATTTCATCCGTTTCTGCTTCTGTCTCTGGTTGCAAAACCAAACCCGCACCACGTTCTTTTTGAGGTCCAATTTCTCGGCGATGGCGGCGATCTTCTCGGAGGAGGGCCGGGGCTGGACGGCGAAGTACGCCTCCAGTGAGCGCTTCTCTGGGGCGGCGATGGAAGTCCGCTTGCGCTTCTTCTCGCCCCCGTTGAAGAGCTCGGGCTTGTTCATTTTTTCCCGCTGGGCGCCCTCGGCCTCCTCCAGCCAGGCCTGCAGGATGGGTTTGAGGGCGATCATATTGTTGTGGGAGAGGGTGAGGGACTCGAAGCGGCAGATGGTGCTCTGGCTGAGGGAGCCCACCCCCGGGATCTTCAGGTTGGCCAGAGCCGAGCCCACGTCGGCCTGGGTCACCCCCAGCTTGATGCGGCGCTGCTTGAAGCGCTCGGCGAAGGCCTCCAGCTCTCGTGGGTCCGTGTCCGAGTCGCAGATGGAGGCCAGGCCGGCCGCCCCCACCACCGCCGCCGCCGAGGCCACTTGCCCCGCTGCCCCGTGGTGCGCGGCCACCAGCCCCGGGTGCGGCAGCCCCGACGGCATGTTCATGGCGGCCGGGTGCGAGAGGTGGCCCAGACCGTGCATGTGCGAGTGCGGGTGGGCCGAGGTGGAGATGAGGCCGCCGCCGCCTCCGCCGCCGCCGCCGCCGCCCCCGCCGCTGCCGGCCCCGCCGCCGCCGCCGCCCGCCCCGTCGTGGCCGCCGCCGCCGCCGCCTCCGCCGCCGCCGCCGCCGGGCATGAGCGCGAGGGACGGGGAGGTGATGTGGTCGAGGAGGTCGCCGGGCTCCAGCGCCTGGTGATGGTGGTGGTGGTGGTGATGGTGGTGTGCCAGGGGCACGGTGGAGGTGGAGGTGCAGGGCACACTGTTCATGGTGTGGTATGTGGCGTCGGGCTTGAACGGGTGGCTCTTGCCCTGCGAGACAGCGATGTCGACGGCGGCCAGAGCCTCGGCCCGTGCCAGCAGGGTCTCATCGAGGCTGGCGAAGATATTGCTCTGCAGCTGCAGGAGACACAAAACAGAGCGGGGTGCAGGGAGAGAAGGGCAAGGGGGCAGAGATGGGGCAAAGCACGGAGGGGGAAGGGGACGGGCGGGGGAGAGCGTGGGGTTGCGGGAGCGCCGTGGGAAAGGAGGTGGAAAGTTGATGGAGGGGAGAGAGAGGTGGGCAAAGTTGGGGTGATCGTACGGGCAGGGAGCCGACAGTAGGATGAGCGTGTAAAGGGGCACGGGGTGGTGGCGGTGGGGAGCCAAGAGGTTAGGGAAGCGTGGTATAGCAGGCGACAGCACGGGGAAGTGAGAAGAAACGGGGGATGGGATACAATAATGGAGGGGGGAGTGCGGGGATGGGGGGAAAGCAAGGAGAGAGCAAAAGAGGAAAAGAAGAGGCGAAGAGTAGAAAGGGCAGGAAGCAAGGGGGAATCCGAAAAGAAGAGGAGGAGGGAGTGAAGGGAAAAAATAAATTGAAAGGAGAGAAATGGAACGAAAGGAGAAAAGAAAGGAGGAGAAGAAACGGATCTGTAACTCTCAGCTGGGGAATTGTGTCAAACACAAGAGCACATAAAACGCATTCCTTTTCAGAGGCCGAGTCATAAAAATTAATACAGAAAGTGGATGAAGTCGGAGACTCGTGTGAACACCGCTTTCAAAAAAGATCACAGGCGCTCAGATGATTGCAGAGGAAGACATGAAAAAAACATTAAGCGCCGCTTGTCAAAATGTGCCTCGCAGCGTTTTTTTATTAATGCACATACACATACATGCAGTATACAGAAAAGAGAGAGAGAGAAAGAAAGAAAAGTGCGTGCGTGTGTAATCTATCCCTTACCGGTGGAGTTGGTAGACATGCTCTTCTTATTGCTTCCGAGCTGGAGTGTAGAGTGGGGTATTTGTGCTCAGGTAGGGTGGGANAGAGAGAGAGAGAAAGAAAGAAAGAAGAGAGCTGCAGCTATCTATCCCTTACCGGTGGAGTTGGTAGACATGCTCTTCTTATTGCTTCCGAGCTGGAGTGTAGAGTGGGGTATTTGTGCTCAGGTAGGGTGGGATGCATGGCAAAATGCGGCTGTTTGCTATTCATGGACATCATCTTGAAGGCTTGGCATGTAAATCCACAAACACTCCTAAAGTCGGGGGAAAAGTGCTCTCCGGGCTCTCTCCTCCCGCCGGGGGAAGCCGCTGACAGCGGTGACGGAGCCGGTGGTGGCGGCGGTGCCGCAGCGGACCCTGCCCCCGCCGCCGCTGCTGCCGCGGTGGCCGGGGCTGGGGTGGGTGGGCGAACGGGTGGCGAGGCTCCCTCCGGCCCCCGCCGTCTCCCTCACTCCCTCCCTCCCTCCCTCTCTCAGTCCTCTGCCTGCCGCTGCCCGGCGCCGGGCGCGCTGCGCTGCGCTCTGCCCGCACCTGAGCCCCGCATCCCGTGGCTACCGCCGGGCGGGCTCTCGCGAGAGCGCGGCTCCGGCTTTGACAGACATCAGCTGTCTCCCCCCCTTCTCCTTCCCCTTCTCCCTCCTCCTTTTCCTCCTCCTCCTCCTCCTCCTTCTTTTCCTCCCGCCGCCCCCGGTCCCTGCCTCCCCGCGCCTTGTTGCATTTCCCGCAGCCCTCGCCCGTCTCGCCGGGGCGGCGGCGGCAGGGCCGCTCTTATAGAGAACGACACCGAGCACCGGCGGCTGCGGCACCTGTGGCTGCCACACGTGCGCGCTGCGCGGCCGCCGGCGCGGCCCGGGGCGCCCCGATGGGGCGGGGATGGGCGGGGTGCGGGGCAGGGCGCCCCTTCTCTGCCCTCGGAGCGGAGGGGGGAACCAGCCCGGCCCCCGGCACTGAAACACAAAGGTGCGCTGCCCCTCCGCGCTGCGGAGCCCCGTCACAGAAAGGGGCGTCCTCCGGCCGCTCCCCGCTCCTGCCGCGAAATGTACACCGGCTCCTGGAGAAGAACTGCGGTGGTAGACATTTGTTTGAACCGCTCAGAGACTATGGTTTTCCCTGTAATTTAATTTCCCCTCACCTCGTGTAGTTTTAGTGAACATACTGCTGTTCCAGGTGCCGCGGGTGACAGCCGCTGCGCCCACGCGGGGCGTGTGTGCGTGTGCGCTCTGCACGGGCAGCGCCGCTGAGGTGAGACTGTGCATCTCCTCCTGCTGCCCAGCCCCAACTCCGCTCCGTGGGAAAACTCAAGTTTCACTGGCGTGGCCTGAAGCAGAAAACAATCACAAACAGAATCTTTCCTTCTTTTCTTTCTTTTCTTTTCTTTTCTTTTCTTTCTTTTCTTTTCTTTCTTTTCTTTCTTTTCTTTTCTTTTCTTTCTTTTCTTTTCTTTCTTTTCTTTCTTTT
>NW_016690475.1:103995-140396 GCF_001604755.1 Lepidothrix coronata
TGGGAGAGGCAGCAGGATATTTGGCTCAGGGATGTGACAGCCTGGGAGTGCAACGGAATTGTTCTGTTTCTCCTGAACGCTTCTTATTTATGCACATAAACACAGCCGAAATGGCACGCAGGCAAACGCACACACAGGCACACACACACACTCGAATGCACATACACACAGAGCACACGCCACAACCCCAGGTGAAGTCCACATCTGTCTTCATAAGCCCTTTCCTAGCTCCCCAGCCAGTCCAGGAGGAAGGAGGGGACGACTGCCAATTACTTGTGCGAGGGGGAGCCAGGTCTCCATCCATTACTGCGTCCCCTGGGGTAACGGAATGCAACTTCATCTCTGAAGAGAGTGTAACTTGAAACTGGGCTTGGATTCCCCTTATTTATCGACATCATTGTATCAGAATGGACAAACCATACTTCATATGTATTTATTTCTTTTTTTTTTCTTTTTTTTTAAAGCTATATGACTTATTCTAGCTACTTCTAAGCTATCATGGCTTGTAAAGGAAAAGCCACCTGGGAAAGGGATGGGGAGCAGTAGGAAAGCGGGAGACATCAACGTTTTTCTCCAAAGTTGCTGAAAAGCACCCAGAGGCAGGAGCAAGGCCCGAGCCGAGCAGCCTGTCGTTCCCACTCAGCGGCGAGATCAAGCCCATGGCACGCGCCAGGGGGCTCCTGGGCAGACCCCGACGGGGAAGGGAGACGGATAGTGGTGATCACGTCCTCGTCCCTTGGAGGAAGGAGTGGGATGCTGTTCCGCCTGGGATGCGTGGGTGTTTGTCTGCGTCTCTGCGCGTACCCCGCTCTCCAGGATGCTGTCAGGCCGAGTACACCAGGTTTCCCTAAGGAAAACATTGAGAGGAGGGAAAATTGTGCAAGTGATGGCAAAGGCTGCCGAGAGGAGGATTTCCAGGCTAAGCGGTGACCTTTCATGCCCACATACACCGGGGACCTGCTTTGCCACTGCGGCCGGGTCTTTAACCTCTGGGCTGGCAGGGGTTGGGCCGAGGCAGCGAGGGCAGGCAGGGAGGGCGGGATGGGGATGGGAGGCTCGGGCAGGTACTGCTGGACGAGACTTTCTCCTTGGCTGGAGGAACTTCAACCCCGCCAGTGCTTTTAAAACGACCCCTTCTGTTCACAGGCTTTTTTTTTTCTGCCAGAAAGGCAGGGAATTCAGCCCCACTCACACCTCCGCTCTAGCGCCAGCCGGAGGTTAAGGAGGTGAGGACCTTTAGAAGTTCCAAGGGTCCTGTCCCACCTCTCCAGTGTCTTCTGGACGCCAGGTTGTGGGTGGGCACGCTGTTTCTGCAGCTTGCGATATGCGTCCTGCTGGATACTCCTCAGGGATGAAGCAGTCCCGCCCGGCTGGAGAGACATCCCCTCTCAAAGGCTCCTCGCTCCAGTCACAGAAACTGCTCGGGCCTCTGTCACCGCGGCTGCCCGAGGGATGGGGCTGGCAAAGCCTCCGGACCCCGGGGAGGAGGCGGGCTGCTGGCCCTCCTGGGGAGGCTGCCGCCGGCCCCTGCCCATTCCCTCCTGCTGCGCCGGAGGTAGAAGCCTCCGTATGTACTTGCAGCCAAGATTTCCCTCTGTCTAATCTTTCAGGAGAAGGGAGGAGCAGAACAAGAGGTTTTTTAGGGCACTGCTTGGTCTGTCACCTATCAAGTCCAGGAGGTAAAACTTTCCTTCGCAGTCCCTGGAACTTTTTTTTTTTTTAAAATTTTTTTGAAGAGGTGAAGCATAACTTCACGCTAACTTTTAAAGCAACGCTCAAAATTAGAGCCCGACCTTAATTCCCGCTCTAGCGTCGTAGCCCTTCTGCTCCCCTACAGCGAGTGCAGGGGCTGCTGCCCAGGGGGATTCCCCTGGGGACACCGGGGATCAGCCGCCCATGTCAGCAGCCCTCGGCGGCCCCTCCTCTCCCCACTGCACACAGCCAGCTCCCCGAGCAGACGGCTTGAGCCAGGCTCAGAATGGCACGGGCCTGGTAATAGATTTTATCTTAATGTTCGCTCTTATTTCTATTCCTCGTGGGTACGTCCAGCCTCATGAATACTGATGGCAATAAACTCGCAGGCTTTGAGGAGCGAGTTCATTGGCGACACGACCATGCTGTAGCCCTACTTTTATGGCCCGAGATGCTCAGTAAAGCGAAGGAGGCATATATATATATAACGCATTTACATGTCTCCCGCAGTTTTATCCGGCTTCAAATGCAAGAAATAGGCAGATTTCCTTAATTGACTGAACAACCTATCTCGAGAAAGTAATAAAGTAACCCCTTATTCCCACAGTGAAACGATTTATAAATTAATTACTGTAACCCATTGTATTTGATTTCTCATTTAGGATTCCCCAAAGATAAATATACTAAAGTTTATGATATTAAGTATTAACGTCTGATCATAGTTTGCTGTGTATCTCGACTTTTAAAAAAATGTTAATGTGGATCTCACGACTCACTCTAAACCTTCTGGATATTTTTATTTCACCAGATGTTAGCTTTACATTTTGTAGTCGGAGTATTTGTCCTACCCCGAGTGTCAGTGGAAGCACTGAGAGAAAACCTATAGTACATGTGTTATTTGGTGAAGTTCACAGAAAGTCAATATACTATCTAGTGTAAAAGTTATTTTCCATTTAGATGATAAAAATTAACCTTCAGAAGAAAAAAAACGTAAAAAGAACCACAACAAAACCCAACCAACCCTTTGGGTGAATGCACAAAAAGTATTTCCTTGTCCTAATGAGGACCTTCCTTACATCAGCAAAGATCTGCTAATTACTGATGTACAAGCCGCAATAATTGCTTTTGCAGCCAAAGTGTAGAATGTTGTCATATTAAAAATTGAAACGCTTGATGGTGATTTAAGTCCCAGGGTAGTTCACAACGTCCCCTTTCGGGTAAGGAAGGAGACCGGAGGAGCCAGGCAGAGGTCCGGTGAAAAACACTGCAGGTCCTGTCGGTAGTAAAGTTTCTCGCTCTTTCGTAAAAGTGATGCAGAGGAATTACAAGCTAACCAAGATGCCCCTCCAGCAAAACACCTCCCAGACCCCGCTCGCTTTTCACACCCGCTCTGTGGGCAAACCAGTTGCTGGCCCGCGCTCTCGCTCTAAGAACGTCACATTTCGGTGGGTTAGCCTGAAAACGCAGCCTTCCTCTTCCCAGAAAGACACGGAGAGGGGTCGGAAGGGGCAGGGGTCGGTCGTCAGCCGCGTCTCACCGCGCTCCGGGGTCCGCTCGGCTGCTCAAACAGAGAGCAGAGCATTCGGCTTCCCCCGTCCCCCCGCGCGAATCAAAGCACCTTCCGAGGGGCTGGGAAGTAGTTGCCTTGTCATGTAACACATTGCCCTGATTTATTATAAAATTTTAACGAAATCATGCATATTTTAACAGCCTTTAATCACTGCATGAAAATTTAATTCATGAACTGTAGCGCGTTTAAATAAATGAAGTGTTAATTCATTAGGATTAATTAATTTGTTAAAGGATTGTGTGCAAGGTTAAGGTGGAATAAAAACTCTTTGTTAGTTTCGAGTCTTAATCACCGGGTTTTGTTAACAATGAAGGTGGGAAAAATAAACAAAACAAACCCGCGACCTGGGTTTGCGTGGGGTGGGGGAGCCGGGGGAGGGCAGCGCCATTACTTCTCTCCCCAAAATTTGGAGACAGCTCTAAGGCGGATAGGTAAAAAAACAAAAACAAAAACAAAAACAAAACAAAAAACTCTGACATCATTTTCTGTGACGTTCGGATGCCCATGTAGCCATCCAGTGGCTGGAACCTGTGGCTGGTTCCCACTGCTTTCCCAGGCATGCACCAAGCGGAGAGTGATCTGGGAAAGGGGCAGGGACCCTTCTCATCCGTGCCTGGTCCTCGGGCTCCCCTGGCACATTCTACTGGCTTGAAACTGGCACCCGATGGCCCAACGAGCATCAGGTAGGAGTGCCAGCTGCCCAGGAGGTAGCTTGACTGCTTGTCCCCCTAGCTTCCCTGAAAACCAGCAGACCGCACCCACACTGCCTCAAAGAGCTTTAGAGAGGAGACTGCTTTCTATTGAGAAAAGCCAAAGAAACCAGAATACAGTTTCATCCTCTGCTGCTATCTCTCACTACATTCACAGCTGTCAAAGCACACACAAGCTTTCTCCTGTGCCAGCTGTGCTTTCCCCTCCATCCTTCAGCCAATGATGATGGCTTTTCCAGTTAGAGCTAAGGGACACTGAGGCAGTAGCTCAACTTTGGACCACAAAGACAAGACAGACAGGCCACCCCTTTAGACCAGGCCTGAAAAGTGGGTGGCTTGTCACAGCAGTAGACTTGTCACTGCTGCAAGGAACAAAGGCACAGGAAGGGCTGGACCTGGGTTACTAGCCAGCAGGGAAATCCTTGGAATAATCATGAATCTCTATATTGAGTTACCTTAGAGCCGCTCTCACCCAAACCTGGGAAGGAGGAAGTGGAAGCCTTAGTCTGTGTACCTGGGTCCCATGCCAAAAAGCAGCAAGGAAGGAGTGTCCCCAGTTTGCAAAACATTTATCATAACCACAGCACAGCAGAGGTGTGTAAAGACTGCATTTCAAGCCTGTGGTTGCTAGGAGTCAGAGGCATGACTTTGATGCTGTGCAAAGATTAGGATCAGACTCAGTCAGTTGAACTGCCTTTAAATGGCATTGCTGGGTGAGAGAAACAGTGAATGTCGAAGGATGGGAGACCCAAGTTAGCACACCTTGTATTGTGCGTGCAAGCTATACATTGTCCCCTTTCCCCCTTTTAAAGGATACTTCACAAAGAGATAAAAAAGTACATTTAAAACCAAACACAGCTCAAGTCACTATCTGGTGCTGGTATGCAGAGCTGTTCTGGCAGCCCTCACCCAAGGAAGCAATACCAAGCAGAACTGGGCTCCCACAAGGCCTTTAGGGAGTCATGGAGAAGCAGGTCACTTATTAGACTTCATATAGGTGAAAAACTGCCAATAACAAAGTAAAAACCTGACCTTGGCATTCTTGCTCTTATGTATAACCCAGCAGATTTCACTGGCAACAAACCTAGGCTGGTAGCAAACTCATTTTTCTGTATTACCTATTGTCCTGGAGAGCATTCTTCCACGTTAAAATCTGCAAGTTGACTTGTATTTAGTATAGGAACTATTATTAGAGGAAGTAAAAATTTTATGACCTATTAAATATCATTAGACATCATAGATCTCTTCTGTACATCCCTTTGAAATATCTATTGTCAAAAATTAGCAGCAATGCACTCTAGTTTAGGATGTTTTATTAAATGCAGAAAGAGATTAAGTAAGCCCACCATTGACAGAACTCAACCTGGAGAACTGAAAGAAACCCCATGTACAGCTGACAAATTTATAAGTGAAGAAACCCTAGTCATTACATATAGTTGAAATTTTTGAGTTAATATCGCATTGATCGCACTACCAATTTTAAGCCAAAAGGAATCTACATGAACCAAATAAGACAAGGATTCAGAACAGTTTCAGCTTTACAACTTGTGACACATAAAATGCTCCTACTTACAGCACTGGATGCAATCACAGTCTGCTCACTATAGCTGTGGTTGAGATCTGAGAGTATGAGAGAGCTTGGAATTCATTAATTACAGATCATGATGATAGCTTTCTTGCAACTATGTAGAAAGTTACCAGCCCAGAGCTGGGAGGCTTTACACGACAATATGTGAGCTCCCACAACCATTCCAACCAAAAAGCCAGCACTCAGCCTGATGGCCTTTTCCCTTTCCCATCTTGAGAGTAAGAAATTTACAACCTCAATTTTCAGCATTTAACCTTGGGCTTGGCTCTTCTATCCATTCAAGTTGCATGATATGTACAGTCAAAATACGTGTATTGAAGAGCGAGCCTGTATGTGATGTTCCTGCCCCAAAGACTACAAAGTAGCATAAAAAACCTCCACCGTTCTCCTTTATTTTAGTTCGATTTCAGGCATGACATCAGTTATATTCATATTTCCATAACTGAAGGTGAAAAATGAAAAAGCAGAGTCTAAAATGAAGCCCATAAATGCACCCCCCCAATGCCACAATGAAACAAACCCACAAACTATAGCACTTATTTACTGTGTATTTGTGATTGTTCTGTAACGCAAAGATGTTTTAAGAAAGTGTTTGTGGCAGCACTTTTTGATTTATTAGTAAAACTAGCCAAATCAAGTAACAGCTCATGTCCAGATAGTGTTGAAAGCTCCCTAATTTCTGAATATATTAAAATTGAACAACTAGATTTTTCTGTGAAGATTAAAATTCAAGTGTACATGAAAGCACAATGCCATCCTGCCTGTCATCAGGAAAGAGTCTTTGCATGTATGGCTTGAACAATGATTTTTTGGTAAAGCTCAAAAAAGAAAAATCACAGTTTAGAATGAACACAATTACATAAATGCATGCCCACATTACAATGTGAAATGCAGTTCTTGTTCAAACAACTTACAGGACTTTACTCTACAAAAGATGAGCCAGTCTACTGAAAGTTTCCAAGTGGCTATCACTCTTTCCAGAGGGAGAAAGGGCAGTGCATGGATTTTTTATATCATAGGTATTGATGAAGCGAGGACGTCTGTTTCTAAGAAACGCCATCAGAGGCCTATATAGAAAGAAAAAACCTGCATCTTGTAATTAAATATGCCCTTAAAAAAACCCACAATAATGCAAAGAAACCAATTTTGCTCTGCTGCTTAATTAGGTCTCCTGCCTGTGGCAGGCCATCACATTATGTTGACCTATGCAATACTTTATGGAAAAGTCACCTCCAGAGAGGCCGAAAGCCATTTCCATCAACTGTATCGATGCTGACACTAGAATGGTAGTATGTCTAACAAGGAGGAGGAAGGGAGATTTTTTTTTTTATGAATAAGCTCACATTCATGCTTTACCAAACTTAAGATATCTATTTTCCAAATTAGGAAAAAAAAAGTTTCCCCCTTTTTCTTTTTTTCCTAATTCAATATTTGAGGCAACATCAAGGATTACAGTGCTTATAACATGTTTTATTCAATTCACATAGAAAAGCATGCAGTATTAATGTGAAATGGTACAGTATTAATGTAAGATGTTCAGTGCACATTAGGTAAACAAGTTATTAGCATACAAACCCATTTTTATTGTCTATACAGGCATACTAAACACACTTAGAATAACAATGCTTTTTGGGAACTAAATTAAAAATTGTGCTTAACTTCAAAAAAAAAAAAAACAAACCATGACTGCAGTGTTAAAGAAGAGATGTTTTCTAACTGAAGTGCTGTAACCCTAAAAAGAAAGAGGCTGCTATCTTACACCCACATAAAACAAGAGCTTCAGCACAGTACAGTGCTATGAAACAGTTTGAGCAGCAACATTTCCTCTGGGAGGAAAGTTTTATGGCAAAACTGACATTGTTTTATAGCAACTTCATGAATCCATAGGATATATAGCCAGGAGCTGCCTTACATGCAAAAAACTGCAATCTTTAGGAACAGGATATGTAACCTTTAATTATCACAGGAATGACTGATTTGCTAAGTCCACTTAGAACTTCCTGTTGAAGGGAGCCATTAGCTGTGCTCACAAGTGGAAGAGCATGTAATCTGAAAACAAAAGAACATCCAAAAACCCCAAACTTCCAAGTACATAAAATGCCCAATCAAAGAAAATAATCTGGAATGGTTCTTCCCTAGGAAATAGCTTGCAATGGGCAAGGGAATATTTGGTTTTCACATAGCTGAAAATGAGAGGATCAGATAGCATGGAAGTTATTAAAAATTCAGTTCACCTGTAAATATTACACATTTGTAGATTTATCACTTTAAATCATGTTTGATTTTCAAGCAGAGTCAGTTTTTGGTGGTTTTTGATGGACTAGCACTGGAAAGGCTGCTTTGAATTTTCCTCTTGGTTGACTGACTGACATTTTTATTTTTTCTTTCAGCTGTGAAGGAAGACACCCAAGGAGGACTAAGCTGACTGTGCAGATCAGATGACATCTTTAAAAAACAGCAACCAAGCTTTTGTTCCTCAAACAACCTTTGTGAGTTACTGAACAGTACACTAGGGGAAAAGTCCCTTTGAAATAAAGAGTTTGGAGGTTTGCTACCACTAGCCACTGCATTTTGGCCTGTAAACAGTGGAAAGTGGTCATTCATATCTAGGTCAGATGGGGAGAGGTTGGAAAACATAACAGGTTTCCAGCCAGTTCTATCAGTTGCTAGACTGCTTGTCTCTGGACACTTCATTGTCTGTTCCTCATTCATTTCTTCCAGTTTCTTCTCAGTTCCATTCAGAAGCTTAGGGCACTCTGTTGACTTTGAAGAATTATCAAGGTCAGAGGACTTGAAATTATAGCATGGACTCTTGCTGTTGTCCGACTCAGACATCATTGAGTCCAACTCAGAAATTTTATCAAGGTAGGCAGCATCCATAGACGCCTCACTGGAGGTTCTTGTGCGATTCATTTCCGAAGAGCAGAGAGTATGTAGCCTTTTAGGTAAGCAAGTACTTGTTTTATCACTGGACTTCGCTGTTGTCTCATCTGACTGATCAGCTACTGAATTTTGCTCCGATTCATCAAAATCTAAGTTCTCAGCAAAATTTGTTGGGCAGGTGCCCCAAAACCCTGATTTTCCTGTAGTAAAACAGTTTAGCTTCTTTTGACTATTACAGCTGCTTGTGCTGTGTTCAGGAGAAGCTTTGCTGCCACCATCTGAAGTTCCACGAAACTCTTCGAATTTCAGTTTTCTCAGGAATGTTGATGGTTTCCTTGCATTTTCTTTTCCATCAGGAGTGTTCAACTGAAGGCGACTGAGAGACAAAAAAGGTGTGCATGGTGGTGGAAGATCATAAAGTTCTTCATCCTTATATGGGGTACATTCCTCAATTTTACTCCACTGCTCTTCTAAGCAGGCATCCATATTTGTACTATTTTCATCCAGGACAACCCTGTGACATCCTGGAAATAGTTCTTTCTGTGTGGCACACTGGGTATTTGAGCTATTCAAACTATCTTGACTAGAAGAGATTAAACAAGTTCCACGACTTGCCAGCTGTTCAAGACTGTCAGGACTTTGACTGGTATTCAAAGCTTTTTTCTCCTCAACTTGGGTTTTCAAAGAAGTTGCATCTTCACTGCTCTCACCTCCTTCAGCATCTGTGGAAAGTGCTCTCTCACTAGCAGCACTCACTGTTTGGCTTCCTTTGCCTGCATTTTTCAGCTGTAAAAGCTGACATTCCATTTCTTCTATGTATTTATCACTTCTCTCCAGTGCCTTTTTCAGACGGTTCATTTCACGTTCACTTTGTTCCACTTTGGACTGAAGTGCAGCTACTGTAAACCTACCAAACCTGCAATAAGTAAAAAAGAAAGAAAATATTAAGCTGGAAAAAGACATTCTCATGATGCTTTGCAAGCTTATTTCAAGACAGAGCAAAGCTATTAAACACTGTGTTAATTTGAAAAGTCATACCTTTTCTCTGCTAGTTATGAAAAAATACTAAAATCATCACAAATAACATACAGGTGGAGGTGATATGTAAAAAGACAAAATTAAAAAATTAGTGGTGGCAAGGCAATAGCAAGCAGATTAGACTTCCAGGGGCTGGTTCTATCAATTCAACTCAAATATGCATGAAGAATTATCCCCTAAAACAATGGCAAAGATTTATGATAACATTTGAACAGTGGTCCACATCTTGAAATATTTACATTCAATCATTTTCCTACAGTACAGCAGTGTTTTACAACACATTTCTTTCACAATGTCACCTTGTCAAATACAAAATGCCAATATGAAACGTAGAAAATGCAGTAGTCCTTTGAGGTGGTTTAAATACTTATATAGACCATTTCAATTACATTCCTGTTAGATATACAGCTTTTCCTTACCTGTTCTGCAGATGGTATATCCACTTACTTCAGAGTTACTTGTTTTTTGAGCTTTACAACCAGAACAATCTAATTTCTACCTTGACTCCAATACAAAACCTGCCACTTGTGGTTTGTGAAAGTTATGTGCTTGTGGGGCTTCCAGCTTGAACACATTTCCAACTGCCAAGATACGGACTTGCCTTCCCCCCGTCCTCCATCAGCTTTCAAGACTGACCTTCCCCAGAGGGCAGGTGAAGGTTTCAGCTATATGCCCTGACTAATTCTAACCTGTCACTGACAGGTGAGCACCTGGGAATTCCCTGCTCCATCCAAGGCTTTCAATTTATAGAAAGAAAAAACAATTAAAGTTCTGGTATTATTAGAAAGGAGGGAAGGACCTACAGCCACCCTACAACTCTGACAAATAAGGTTTTATATCACAAAGAAATGACAATTCTGTATGTGGGCTTAAATCTCCACATCCTATCTTGCAGCTCTGTGTTACAGCATAAGTTTATATTCACTCTTCCAGCACAAACACTGCCTGGAATTTCTACCTTTTTTCTTTGCCTGTCTGCCTGTCCCTCCCTCAGAGTCACAGTGAATTTACATTCCATTTTCCCCATTCCATCCCCTCATCTCTTCACAAAATGCTCCCACTGCAATCCTTAGACCAGTGAAATCTGAAGGTGGTATATCTGTGGCCTGCAACTATGCTGGCAAAATATCCATGGATTCAGGCATGCATTTCCAGCAAACAATCAAACTGTATTCTATTTCTTCTAACTCATGAGCCCAAAGCAGCAAGAAACTGTTGTATGCTGACAACTGCAATACAGTTAAGTGGGTAGTTAGAGAAAGGAATAATGGGTATCACAAGCCCCAGACAAATTGGGCACAAGTGACCAAGATCTACTGATATATTTCACCATTCAACTGCTTCTGCATATTTGAAGAACTCTGAAGACTTTAGTGTAGATGGTTCAGTGGTGGGTAAGACACACAATAGTCTGTCACAGCACTGCTACTAGATGACTTTTTAAATCAGATCAGCCTAAGGTTCACACAGTTTTGGTATGTGCCACTCACTGCCTTGTTGACAAAAAATGCCAAGATAGAAGATTTATATTTAGTAAGATTTTTTTTTCCCCCTACAAGAAGCTGGCTGGATTGGAACTCAGTCGAGGCAAGGATACCCCCCCTCCACAGTAGCTCTACTCAATTTTCTTTGTCTTCATAAAAAAGAAGACAGAACATTTTTCATTTGCTTACGCTCTGGATAACAAGTTTTCTCAATTGATTATAGCAGTTTCTCCACTTCTAGCTGCACACGAGGGGAATGGGAGAAAAGGCACAGACAACTTTCTGTCTCCCATACGAAACTAGATAAAAGCAGAATCACAGCTCAAGAACGTTTCCATTATATTGTCAAGTGAAGGGTTGCTTACATGAAATAAGCATCCTCCTATACAACACATTTTGGCTTATTTCCTCCTTTAGTTAAAGGAACACAGATTTTGCTTTATGATACAGAAGGAGTCAGTGTAGCACAGCAGGGCCCAAGCAAGACCTTTCACACTTCCTATGATGATCCAAAAGTATTTATTTTGCCCTTCTCTAACAGACCTGTTCACATAGTCTTACAGGTGCAAACGCTACACTGCTTAATAAAAGATAGAAAGATGATGCAAAAATACAATTTAGCTGAATAGCCAAGTGAGAGAAAGGGAAAAATGCTTCTGCAAAACAAGCAAGATTTTCTCGAGTCTGCTGTAACAGACACTCTGACATAAAAATTAAAACATGTTTACATTTATATGCATACCTGGTAGTTCCTTTTTAATGGAAGAATGGTGTAATATGTTTATTTAATGCAAATAGCATTAGTGACAGTCTGGGATTTGCTTATGAGGAAGAAGCACCGTATTCTCAAGTGTAACTTTTATAACAAGTGTCCTCAGGTTAAAAAAATACAGTATGTTGTTCAAAGGCAAATAGCATCACTAATATGTTAATTGTTGCAGAGGGATGTGCTTGGGAATTTTGGTTTTCAGAAATGGAACATATGACAAGCTGCCTACAAAGTTACTTCTGCAGTTAGGCAAAGAACAATAATTGCTTTCTGTTCCTGCTTTGAGACTTGCCTGCATTTATTTCCCAAATTTTCAAGGACATGGATTTTTAAGACAGCCATATTACTATGCACATATTTAAGCCAATTACTCCAGACCAGAGCATGATATAGATGTTTTAGTGACTGACCTAGCAGGTCAGCAGAGCGCTTAAGACATTCACATTTTGGTTAGAGAAGCCAGATTCCTGCTCATCTCCCCAAACCAAACCACTCATAAAAGATTTCCTCTTCTTTTCCCTTCAGATGTACAGTGAGCTGTGCTATAAATGAAAAAATTATGGTCTGATAATAACAGTAGAATGCAGTACAGTTACATGAAAATAAATCTAAGTTTCACCTGACAATCTAGATAAATTTCCTGAAGTATTTGAACTATTTCACACTTAGTAACAAGTGTTAACTTCTTCACTAGAAGTTAAGGAATTCAGTATACATGTGATAAAGAGCATACATATACTGAAGGAAAGCCACACCCTCACATATGGACAAAGACTTTTGAGCATTAGTGTCTTGTTCTTCAGTCACATCACTGAAACAATGACTTTGGATCTCAATGCATGTGTTTTAAATGCATCCTTCCTATAGAAAACTGAAAGCCTGCAGAAACAAGTGGTCACTCATAAAGTGAACAGAAAGACATTTCAGGCGGGATTTGGATTCTTCAACACAGAAACTTAATGACATTTTAGATCACCTAAAATCTTTTACATGACTGCTGACCTCCAGCTATCACTTTGGAAGGATACACATATTCTATAGACCCTGTATCACAGCCACCAGCCCCAGGAAGGTGTACTGGATATGTTATAGTGTCTGAGGTGATACTGGATGTTTAGACGGAACACTTGAATCCAAAATTTCAGGATCTCTCCTCAGTCAGAGTCCTTTTTCTTGACCCAGCATGATTCTAACTTGACAGAAAGCTACAGTCAGCTCTCTGAGCAAGAAGAACTAACAAACAGCGAGCAAGAAGAACTAACACAGTTGGAGTAACTTTCCTGCACATTATCACACAACTGCTCCCTCAGTTATGTTTGAGTACTCCTATCCTGCTTTTGTTTGGGATACAGTTAATTCACTTCACAGTAGCTAGTATGGGCCTATGTTTTGGATTTGTGATGGAAACACTGCTGACAACACAGAGCTGTTTTAGTTACTCCTGTGTAGTTCTTACAACAGAGTCAAAGCTTTTTCTGTCTCTCAACCCATCAGTGAGGAGGCTGGGGGTGCACAAGAAGTTGGGGACACAGCTGGGACAGCTGACCTCAACTAACCACAGGGATATGCCACACCATAAGGCATTTTGCTCTGAATATAAAGCTGGGGGAAGAAGAAGGAAAGGTGTGATGGTGTTTGTTTTCTGAAGTCACAGTTACACGTGATGGAGCCCTGCTCTCTTGGAGATGGCTGAACACCTGTCTGCCTGTGAGAATTGGTGAATGAATTCCTTGTTTTGCTTTGCTTGTGCATGGTGTTGAAAAAACCCATGCGTTTTTTCACTTTTACTTCTCCACTCCTCTACCCTGGGAGGGGAGTGAGTGAGTAGCTGTGTGGGGCTTAGTTGCTGCCTGGGGTTAAACCACAACAACTTCTGAAGAAGTCCACTTAGAAACTGTTTGGAAAGTTGAAAAACAAATTTCTTCAGTTGTTTCTTCTCTTCTTATCTATCAGTTCTGCAAATTCAGCTTTAGGGTTTTATTTTCACACATCAGCGACCACTAACACATCTATCTGGTTGAGCCCTTAAGTGATACCAACTCAGTTTAAAACCACAGAGCCTCATACAAACATTTCCCTTTGTGGATAGTAAGTAGCTGCAACAAATTTTTCTCGTATAACCACTTACTGAAGACTGGGGCTGCAAGGACGCTATGGAAATTAACTCTCCAGTTCTAATCACCTGATGGCCCAGGCTGGGGGCCACCCTGCAGCTCAGGATGCAAGAGCATGATCCATACTCCAACGGAAACAAAGAGTGGTGAAAAGTGGAAAATGACAAGGTACAGTCAGGGCCTGTCACAGTTTGAGATAAGGGCAATGCCAGAGTGTACAACCAAACCCAGTTCTGTCATGTAGATACACATTTTCCCATTTTCCCTTGGGTTCTGCAGTTAGGTGGGAAGATAGAGGCAGGAAATCTAAGAACAAAGCAGCTGAAAGCCTAAGTAGCTTCTACAGTCCTTCTGTGATATCATGTACCAGATGTAGCTGCACGAGAACAAGTTCTGCAATCCCCCTCTACATCACCTATGACAAGTGATCTCAAGTGTCTGCAGATCAGAGAATATCCCAGGTTTTATACAATTGCCTTAAAAGTATGTCATATTTGCACAGGCATGTTTAAGAAGAAAAAAACAGTTACTGTAAGACAGGGGCCTTTTCCTAGCAAGCAAAAAAAAAAAAAAAGTCAAGACATATACTGTTTGTTGGACGACTGTAGAGCAGCAGGATTTGAACAGAACAGACAAGTCAGGTATGTTCTTTGAAATGAGCTTCTCCTTTCACTTAGGGAATTGGGTGAATTTAGACAAATATGTAAAATCTCTCCAAGCATTTTAACATCTTTCAGTGAAGCAGCACTGGTTTTCCATATAAAAAAGGCAGATTATACCCAGGGTCAGCAAACAGCATAAACCAGAAATAATTACTTCAGAATTACTAAAAAAAAAAAAAATCCTACCAGAAAACCCACAAAACTGGAGTGTGATCTGAATGTCCTTACCCATCTGCTTAAGTTTTCAGACCTTCACGCCTGGAGTGGGCACTTCCTCAGGATTTAATGCTATGACTTAAGAACTCAGAGTTGTTTTGAAGGCTACTATATTCTCCGTTCTCCTACTTACTTTTAAGGCCACACTGCAGCTGGTCTTTGAAAATGGTCACTCCTCTGGAATAGCAAACTTGTGGAGAGGTAAGAACAGAGCCCAGTTTTCTATCAAGGAAGACAGTAAAGCTCTTACTCTCCGCACCATGGACACAGGTTACTAGAAGCCTATTTGTAGGCTCAGTAAAATGAAGACTAAACTAAAAAGTCTGGCATGAGCAGAAGTATTTGACTTAGATAAAAATTCAATGTAGTAACAAATGACCCAAAAAGTCAACAGCCTTAGATTTCTGAAAGTACTTGATGTTAAAATCTAGACAAGATAAACAGTAAAACTGGAGATGGAGAACCTCTCCTCCCTCCTCAAACTACAACAATAAAACAAAATCAGAGAAAAGAGATAATGCAACAATTTTGTGCATTTTACAGATAGTTTTTCAGACTGGGATTTTAACTGGCAGAAGGAATTAAATATTTAGGGAAAAGGCTCCTAGGAAGCCTAGAAGTCTGGTTCAAGCTAATTTGAATCTAACCATTCATAAAATACACTATACCCTGGAGTAGATGGACTTGCTAGTTATTTTCCTTCAGGTAAAAAGCAAACATCCTTTTGCCAAAAATGCTTTTAGATCCACTGTGCCTTGCCAATAGACGTAACAGTTTTCTATTTTAAGTAGAGCTGGAATTAATAGGGCTTTATCATCCTGCAAAACTTAAGTTTTAGAAGTTTTCTTGTTCCCCATTGGGAAAATGAAAGTTACTGAGAATTCATCAGGATAAAGGGTAAACAAAGAACAAACAACAGCCACCAATCAGTCTGATTTGCCTGAGAAATGGGAGACAAGTGAAGGTCTTTAGCAAGAATTAGAGCAAGAAACTTACCTCTATTTGCCTTTCAGACCTGTGTCCCAACTACATGATGTTATTGTATTCTGGTGACGGTCTACTCTTAAAAATGTTTCAAGGAAAAAAAATAAAAAGCTAATCAATCAGCATCATCAGTTTAAAAATTGTGAAAAAATCCTTGAGATGGTTGAAATATCAATTTTATTGACATACATGACATTTTTCAGCAGGTTTTAATGGATACGAACAAAGAAAAAACAACTCAAGACTATGATAAAAGGAAAGTTTTTTATTGACCACTGAAGAAGGGTAATTATACTTTTCCTGTGATGTAAGAGGTAGAGTCTGTGTTACAAAGGGATCATTCACCTGCCATTAGTGTTTCCTCTGCTGTAAAGCAAAGTCCACTAAAACAATTTAGGTTTTGCTATTCAGCTCCACTGTCATTATGCACAAAATGAAATACACTTGGGATACAGGGACTGAATACTGACAAAACCTTTAAAAAAATTTGTTACAAATTTTATTTAGTTAATTTAGTCAGTTGTTTAAGCATGAATCCATACCTGAGACTCTGAAGCTAAGGAATACATGACAAATGAAACAATGGTTGTGACAGTAAATGACAAAGATCCAATTCAGTAGCTGTTTTAAATTGCATTAGAGACTCATCCAGAAACTTTTCCAAAAATTACCTTCTGAAAACTTCTGAATAAAGCACACTGGAACAACTGTACTGGCAAATCAATGTACCTGCACAGAAACTTTTGATTCTAGTGACATTGTTGGGCTCTGATGCTTATGCTTTCAATTCTGATTTCATAAGCAAGACATTTATTTCAAGCCCTGTTCAGTGTGTGAAGCCCAGCTGAAAGACCTGTTAGATATTACCAAAGTTTGCTATCAGAGCTGAAAGAACATTTAAAAAATGTCTTGATGTTAGGTCTGGTCTGGATATTGACCAGACTGATGACCACAAGGATGAAAGTTAATTTAAAAATTCTGCTAACAACACTAAGATGGGAGAGACTTCCCACCACCTGAAAGATGTGTCTGGAATTTGAATAAGTGAAGTTTGACATGCATCAAAACACCAACCTGAAGAAGGCCAATAAATGGTTTAATTCCCACACTTCGAAAGGAGACATAGCAGCACAAATGCAAAATGAGGTAGGAAGGTAGCTTTCTAAGTAGCTATTTGACAGAACTGGTACTGGCCATTTGTGCTAGAAGTGTCAGGTTAAAGGAAAGAACAAAAAAAGGTATTGTAAGATATAAGATGTTGTAGAAGACACAAGACAGTTTTTCTGCTCTAGTTAGTGCTACTGAGACTTCACTTGTAATCTAGTACCCAGTTCTAAGCTTTATTGCTTCAGAAAACCATAGACACTGGAGACCTCTGAGTGCAGAGCAAAACCAAATAAACAGAACTTTACTTTTTCTCTCAAGTTACACTTATCTAAAAGAACTGGATGAATTCGGTCTATAAGACAGACTAGGAATGAATGGGTACAGGCAGGGTGAAGTAAAACTGCTAAATTTAACGTGCTGAAGGGTTTCTTCCAGGACAAGTTTTTTGTTGCATATACTTAAATTCTTGTAGCACACCACTGGGCCCAGAGTAAAGCCAAAATTGAATATAGCAGAATCAGGGTAGAGAAATACAAACTCCTGAAGTGTTTGAACTCTTCCTAGCCCAGGTTAAGCCTGATTCAATTCATATCCTAAATCCTATGCACAGTTCTAGGTTAGTATGGGTCAAACATAATTCCCAATAGGCAGGCAGGATGTGATACCTGTTCTGGAGACTAAAAAAATAATAAAAAATTAATAGCAGAGACGCAGACAGGCAAATCTAGCTGGCATATGGGTTGCAAGACAGATCTTGAAACTGTCTAATTTCTAATAACATTTGGCTACATCTGTGCTTCTAAAGAAGAAAATGACAGGCTATAGTTTTAGGCAACACTGACAAAAGATGGAAAAATAACTGGCTTGCAGCAAAAACTAATTCTTCACACCCCTGCCCCTCAGACATCTAATTTTTTCTGACCACAGTAAAACATGCACAAGCTAGAAGAAAGGGAAATTCTCTCCACTGAGGAGTTTACCTAGTATCAGTAAAGCAAAAATCAACTTATATTATCTGGTCTTTTCTAGCTCTTCTTTTCTAGGGTTTATTTAGTTAAAATTTATTTAGTTTTCAAGTTTGCCATGCTTGCCAAGTCACTCTTGAATCTTATGCGAAAAGATATTCCATGTCAATAAAAGCCAACCTTAAACAGGGCTCTATCTTATTAGGGAACTTCTGGGCAGAATGTAATTTTATGTATTCACAGTCCAAGGATCATGCATCCTTTTTTCTGCTGTCTCAAATAAAAAGCAGTCTGGCAAGTAAGTTTTTCTATAAGGATGAATTTTATCTTCCAGCAGGTGAGTCGTGAACTAGAACAAAATCCAGAGAGCTCTCTTCTTACATTATGCAGGTGCCTCCTAACCCCCTTCTTCAAAAGCTCTGTATAAACCTTTGGCAAATATTGCTATTAAATTTTTACTTTCTAAACCAATGACAGAAAAATGGTAGAAAGCTAATGAAAGAAAGGAACACAACTTTAAAAATATCAATATATTGCTTCACGAAGTACTCCCAAGGAAGGGTACCTTACAACACAGCTCTAAGCAACATGGCAAAGTTTCTGCTTTTTGAGGGCATTGTCATTGGTGTTTTAACTGTTTATTGACAGAGTATTAAACACAGGTGTCAGTTCTGGGAATGATGTTCTCATGCTGCAGAAGCTTGATTGCACATATGCTGCTGGACACAAAGCTATCAGGAACGTTCCTTGAGTAGGGAGCCTAACCCCACAAAACAAACCACGAAGGCAGTAAAAGGAAGAACAAAACAAACCTAAACACAAGCAACCAGAATATCTGCACTTAGTAAGAGACCTTCTACTTTGACCATATACCAGATTCAGACATTTCCGAATAACAAGTTAACTGTAGAATTCAACTAATAAATCCAGTTCTTCAATATTGGCCAGGTAACACAAGGAATACCAGTTGTAGTCAAGTCTTATTCCTTCACTTGCTGCTATTCTCTAAGATGCATTTCTCACCCACTTGCTGCTATTCTCTAAGTTACATTTTTCACCCAAGTCCATGAGGATAAAAATTCCAAAGTCTACCTGGAGACACATATGCAACACTGTGTACACCACTACAGTTTTAGGTTACAGTCCTACAACAGTTAAACAGTCTATAAATAAAATATGGTAGCTTTTAAAATATTCACATACTTTTGGGGTGATCTACTATCAACTTCAGCTTTTAGTCGCAAATTCTCTCTTAAAAGGTTATTGTTTTCCATGCTCAGTTTCTTATTTGCCTAAGGAAAAGAAACAGAAAAAAATAAGTATACAGTAAAACAGAAATTACTTCTAATATTTATAGGACAAGCTGTTTCTCCTTTTTAAAGGGACAGAACTAGAAATGTGAAGGCAGGAAAGAGTCTTCAGACAGGGACACCACTTAAAAATCACCATGGGAAATGGTTTGCAAAACTGAATAGCGAACAGACATTTTTTATTTATATTCCCAAAATACATTGCAAGTGTCCTATCTAGGGAAATAAACACAGCAATGTTAGTTAGCACAGAAAGTCATTAAGGAGATGTACTAATGGCAATTCCATGTTTTTTTTTCCACATGACTAAATACTTTAAGTACATTAACATTACAATGTGCAGGTATCAGCAAAACTAATGTTGAACAGCTTCCCCCATTCCAAATTAGAGCAACATTACTTTGTGGGTTTTTTGGCTTGTTTTTAAAGCATAGTTATCCTGTGGATGTAAATGCATTACGACAAGCTATTTGCAGTCTTTCTTCACTTTCTTCCAGGATGTTGTGATTAAGATTCCTGATTCACAACCCTTCTTACTCCTTGAATTGAGGTCAATTCCTTCTTCTCAGTTCAGCAGACACCCTTCTTAACAAGATGCTTCATATAAAGAGAAGTTTTCCTGCCCCTGTGTTTCAGAATAATGAATGCCACTATCCTAACAATCAGAATATACTCTTTGCACTTCATAGTCTGCTAATCTCTGTATGCTAAAAAAAAAGCACCACCAGTCCAGGACTAGTAATTCATAACCTCAATTAGATAACACTTCCACTGCATAATAAAAGTATGATCTAGAGTTAGATCTGAAGAAGGAGCTATGCAACTGGGCTCAGGAGTGAAATGTACTTTTTTAGAAGCATTGAACAGCGCAAGAAGAGAGGCAGAAAACTTTAAATGCTTAGACAAATATCCCTAGCAATCTTTCCAGGTAAGGGGTAGGGACAACGGAGTGGAAAAAAATAAACTAACGCCCTGTTTCCCCAACACCAAATATTCCTAAAGGCAAAAAGAATAACTAGAGACCTTTGATAAAGAAGACAAGGGAAGGGTGAGCCCAGGGCTTAGGTGTCTGAGTGTCAACTACTTGGTATTCAAAAAATAAAAGCACAAAAAATTATCCTGAAAGCGATGAGTAAGAATTCAGGAAACCTCAGTTCCAAAGAAGCTCCATTTGACAACATGGCCAAGACCTTTCTCCATTTCCAGAGACAGTTCCCCCAACCACATAATCAAGTAAAAAATTTCATGACTGAACCTCTGGTGTCCTTCCTCCAGAGAGTGCTTGACCCTCCAAGCCAGTAATCTGCAAGGGATCTCCACTTGCAGCATGATGTCTAGATTAATTAGCTCACATAACTGCATTTTTAATGAGTGTTCTTTGTCCAGTATTTCTACTGTTGGGTTTGTTTCACCACTCCCATACTTGTTATGACTCCACTCAAAGCAATAATGCCTACTTGGGCATTTCTACATTTGTCTGCTCTAGGACATTTAAATGATAAAGGTGGTTGCTATTTCCTGACTCAGTCTGGTTTTGAAAAAGAAAGCGATGGCAAGCACATTTGCTGAGGGACCATGTCTCGCTAGCAAGAGATGTACGGCTGAAACCCCTGGGTCAGGCACTTTCATGGATAAGAAGGTTTCTGGTTCCAGACTGTGTGTGCGTCTTGCTGTTCAGACTGAACTGTTCAGTGCATGCTTACAACTGAGACAAGGTCTAAAAGGAGAGCTTATGGAATTGAGCAGCTACTGAAGAGGGAACAGATGGGAAGAGTGTTGGACTTGATGATCTTAAATGTCTTTCCCAACCTAAATGATTCTAGGTCAACAGTTTAATATTGTTCCCTAAAACGCATCTAAACCTCTATTTGTTTCTAACCCTTAAGCAAATTTAGAGATTCCATAAACTTAAATCCGTTTTCTTGTTAAGGCTGAAGTTACATTGAAAAAAATACCCAAACAAACTCTTCCCTCAGTTCCTGCTATATTCTTTTTTTTACTTACCTAGGGAAAAAGTTAAAAAACTTAGTCATCAAAAAAACCAAAAGTCAGTACAGTTTAACTTCATAAAAAAATATACAAAAAAATAGGCAGACAAGAACTTTTGCTGTGAATCCCCTTTTGCCATCTACAAGTGACTCTGAAGCTCCTGGGGTCCTAGAAGTGTCCTTTTAACTACAGAATGGCAGAACAGTATAATGTGTGCCTCTGAGTCGGTAGCACAGAATAAGGGAACACTATTAATGTTTAAAAAGTTAAGAAAAAAGTCCTAAACACATCACACTTCATTTTTGCAGGTGGCAACTCAGGATTGTTAATAGAAAAAATAAAGACAGCATTTTGAATAAATGCAAGTCCAGTTCTTTCTACCTTGTTTTCAAATTAATTTTGAAATTTCACTCTTATTCAGTGTTTGAGGTGATCCTTCTTGTGCCCACAGGTATATTTTGCAAGATATTTTTATTTACATGTATTTTCACACGTCTGTCTCCTGCATCCCCGCTTCTGCAGTATCAGATTTTTTTTTATATTACAACAAGATGTATAAAAAGGCTGCAGGTTTCCAGTAAAGGATCTTCTGGTCATAAAATGCTGAAGCTTGTCTATTTTTGGTCAAAGGGTCAAGTTACCCTGTCTCAGCAAATTGCACCAAAAATATCGGCTAGCAGGGAGGGCAATAGTGCAAAATCTGCCTCAGCCAACTGTACTGTGTTTGCCCACTGAATGTTGTAAAATAGATATATTATATAGATTATTGCCAGCCTGAAAAATCTGGTCATCAATACTGTTGACAAGTGCTACTATAATCCAATTACCCAGGCATAGAGTGATGGAGGAGTTGAAAAGCAGTCACGTACAGGACTCACTAGAACAAGCAATAACATTTGACACTTGCAAGGGCTATATGGAAATACTGTGATACAACAACAGTCACTGGAATTCAATTTTTTTTCTTTCTTCTGGATCTATGAAGTACCCAGAGGTCATGCTAGCTCTGATTCCCGGTTCACTAACACGAAACAGTTACACTACAAGATAGCTGAAGAAATGTGTTTATTGCATTTATTACCTCCTTTAGCTTTTCCACATTATCCATCAGTTTTTCATACATATCATTGGCAGCTTTCAGCTTTTTGCTCCATTCCTCTGGTGTTTCTGGGCCACTGGTACTCGCTTCATTTGCTGACTGGCTAGTTTCCTCATTTTGGCAAGACAAAGCTGATGCTGCAGGATCCAGAAGAGATTTCAGCTGTGTCTGTAAACTGAGATTTTTACCTCTCAGATCTTCTACTTCTTTTTGCAGGGACTCTATTTCATCCTAAAGGTGTCAGAAATTCACAGGAATTAAAATAATTTGTGAGATCAATTGAATAACACTGACAAGTTCCCACATCACTTTGGAAACATGGGTTCTGTCAAGCCCAGATGCATGCCTTCACTTACACATATATCTAAGTATGCTTACATATTGTGCTCTAGGCAGGATTTTAATCAACCTGCACACTCAAGCATAGTGAAGATTTTAGTGAAGGGAATCCCTTGACTACGTAAAGGACCCTGAACAAACTGGTGGGCAGACCAAAAGCTTCAAAGCATTCAGCAACATGAATCTATTATTAGGGCACTCTGTTGGGAGGATTTCCTGTATCAGGAGTGTTCTTAAGGCTGTCCTCTGCTGACTCATTTGCTGTTTTATAAGAGTGTTTCTCTCATA
Source organism: Lepidothrix coronata (assembly GCF_001604755.1). NCBI lineage: Eukaryota > Metazoa > Chordata > Aves > Passeriformes > Pipridae > Lepidothrix > Lepidothrix coronata. Next base: position 126,803 of record NW_016690475.1, read on the forward strand.
TCATTTGGAAACATTACATGTTCAGATGCTGAAAGCCTCAAAACTCAAAATGGACAGAACACTGCCTGAAAAAGGCTGCTCCAGCTACACCAAAGTAGCAACACCTTAGGAAAGACTCTCAAAATGCAAGGAACAGAGCTCTTAGCTGTAGCAGTCTGAAGCTACAAAGAAGCAAAAACCTTCAAAAGGTTTGTTAAAGGGATAAAAAATTTATCCGGAAAACATGTCTTCTACACTGTTCACCAACTTAAATACCTGAGTTGTTCATGGTCAGACTACTAAAGGTAGTATATATAGCATATATAGCATTAACACAAATCCAAGGCATATTTTCATAAATAATCAAGCCTGCCTCTGCCCCTATCATGGGAACAGCCATTTTAAACTCAAGGTTTTTTAAGAGATTTATGTTATCCTTCTGCCTGGCAAGGTTATGGAGCAGATCATCCTAAGTGCAATCACACAACATCTACAGGATGGATAAGGGATCAGACCCAGCCAGCACGGGTTTAGGAAGGGCAGGTCCTGTCTGACCAACCTGATCTCCTTTTATGATCAAGTGACCTGCCTGGTGGATCAGAGGAAGGCTGTGGACGTGGTCTTCAGCAAAGCCTTTGACACCATCTCCCACAGCATATTCCTGAAAAAGCTGGCAGCCTGCAGCTTGGACAGGGGTAGTCTCTGCTGGATCAAGAATTGGCTGGATGGTCAGGCCCAGAGAGTGGTGGTGAACGGTGCTGCATCCAGTTGGCAGCTGGTCACTAGTGGTGTCCCCCAGGGATCAGTGTTGGGCCCAGTTCTGTTTAATATCTTTATTGATGATCTGGATGAGGAGATCAAGTGTACCGTTAGCAAATTTGCAGATGACACTAAGTTGGGGGGGGAGTGTTGATCTGCTGGAAGGCAGAAGGGCTCTTCAGAGGGACCTGGACAAACTGGAGAGATGGTCTGATTCCAACGGGATGAGGTTCAACAAAGCCAAGTGCCAGGTCCTGCACTTTGGCCACAACCCCCTGCAGCACTACAAGCTGGGCACAGAGTGGCTGGAGAGCTGCCAAGCAGAAAGGGACCTGGGGGTTTGGACTGACAGGAAGCTGAATGTGAGCCCAGGTGGCCCATGAGCCTCAGGAAGCTGAGCAGTGTGCCCAGGTGGCCAAGAAGGTCAATGGCATCCTGGCCTCTATCAGGAACAGTGTGGCCAGTAGGACCAGGGAAGTGATTCTTCCCCTGTACTCAGCGCTGGTGAGGCCACACCTGGAGTACTGTGTCCAGTTCTGGGCCCCTCAGTTCAGGAAGGATATTGAGGTGCTGGAGCAGGTCCAGAGAAGAGCAACAAGGCTGGTGAAGGGACTGGAGCACAAGTCCTATGAGGAGAGGCTGAGGGAGCTGTTCAGCCTGGAGAAGAGGAGGCTCAGGGGAGACCTCATCACCCTCTACAACTACCTGAAAGGAGGTTGTAGGAAGAAATTTTTTACAGAGAGAGTAATCAGACATTGGAATGGGCTGCCCAGGGAGGTGGTGGATTCACTGTCCCTGGAGGTTTCTAAGATGAGACTGGATGTGGCACTTAGTGCCATGGTCTAGTAACCATGGCAGTGTTGGATCAAGGCTTGGACTCAATGACCTCAGAGGTCCTTTCCAACCCAGTTAATTCTATGACTTTATGCCTAGCTGTATGAATTTGGAGTTGATTCAACAGAAAGGAAAGAAACCTTTTTCCTGACTCCTTCTCTCATACAGGACAAAAGAACCTGAGCTATAAGCAAGCTTGTCATAAAAGATAGCTTTTACTTCCCCGGTGTTAAAGATATATAGAGTCTATTTCTCTTCCCTCATTCTCCTCCCCAAGACAGGTTTCCTTCAAAAATATGTGATGTCTTCACACTGCTGCTACTAAGGGAATAACAGCTGAGAAAAGAAACTAAGCATATTCCTTATTAACAGCTTTTCATCTTCCCAAGAGAGTATTTTTCCAGCAGGAGAGTTAAGCATTCAAGCTCCACTTTGAAGCATTTACTCACTTTCAGAAAACAGTAAAAGAATAACACTAAAAATTAACCTATGCCAGAAGGTTACAGTGGACAATATTCTTTAAGAAAGAATTTAATCTCCCTGAGCAAGAGGGAATTACTTCAAAAAATGTTTGCATTTGTATTGAAGACAAAACGAAAGGCTCCCTACACCCAGTATGCATAAAGAAAACCCTCCCATACCACCTGGGGGTAGAATTTCCACAAAACTAAAGAATTGGCTGTACTACCTGTAACCTAGAAAGACTATTACCATGACTTCAGTGGGGCCACTTCAAGGACCAGCAAATGCTGTCCTGTAACCTGAGTCAAAAGGTGGGATTTTAATGCAGTTGAGTTTAACACAGATACAGTATAAACCTCTACTCAAATTAAGAACAGCAGGACTCACCATTTGTATGCAGCAATTTAACAGTTGCAGTTCATCTGGAAAGCCACAAGACCCCCCTGTCCTTACCTCATATTCTTTGTGGAGCAATTCAAGCCTTGTTTTACGTAGGTGTTTCCTGACTGCCGGACTAAATAATGGATCACTTTCACTTGTTCCTCCTAAAGCAACACAGGATGACAGAAGCACTGGTATTGTCTCTTCTTCAATCAATTCAATACTAGTAATCCACCTTACAGCACTTTTCATATTATGAATGCAGCTAAGATTGGACCAATTGGCTACCATGGGAGATTTAAAGTCCTTTCACTTTCAGAAAATGTTCAACTTGAGTATCTACTAGTGGTATTTAGAAGTCAAAAACCTGACTCACAGCAGGAAGAAAACTTTTAAGTTTTTTAACTTTTTATTTCTGTTAACAGAATCCTATCTTATTTAAGACAATACTACTAAAACAGAGCTGAAGGGAGGAGGTGGGGTATCAAGCCTACATTTAATTAGTACAAGACAGTGTAAGTTTTTAAAGTGAGATAGTTCAGATACATTTTTCTCTCAGAATGAAATAGCAGAGCTGACATTTTATGTTAAATAAAGACTACAGTATTTCCTAGCTCTGGAAGTTCAGATCCTCATTCAGGTGCTGTAGCTTTGTCATATTTCTGTGCTAAGAGTAATTTTCTTAAAAATAAAGCAAAAGGGAGGAAGTGACGAACAAAACAAAACAAACAAAAAGTAAAAAATACCACATACTCCTTCAAGATTCTGGATTGAAGTACACTATTTCTCAGCTAAATGCTGTTCTCTTAGGTCAGCAGATTGCACTGCATTGGTGGAGTACTTCAAGTGAGAATACATTGTTTCCAGTTACAGGACGTCCAATCAAGATTTAAAAAACAATCAATAGAGGCGTGGGGTACTGGTTACCATGAATAATCTAAGCACTAATATACACATGATCTTTAGAAATGTAACCATGTAGCTATTATGTATGTTTCTGGAAAGATTTAAAGTTAATTCTTTCTTAGATGCTGGTAAAAATCACACAGGTGAAAAGGTATCCAGACATCTTTTCGACTCAAAGCAATTTCCTCCAGCAGTAAATACCAGAAAGTTACTTCAAAGCCTAAAGTTGTCCTTACCTATAATTTCCTTGCAGGGGTTTTCAGGTGTGATGGGAATCCTGCAAGCTGGGCACTGATTATTGTTCTTCAGCCACACTTCAATACAAATGGAACAGAAGACATGGTTGTTCACACAGATAACTGGGTGACGGACCTTTTAGTATTAAGGGGGAGAAAAAAAACCAAACAGAAAAACACTATGAATACTTTAAAACTCTCCCAGGTAACAAAATACGAAAATACACAACTCCATCTCTCAATGCAAGTCTGGTCTTGCAGGAAAGTGACACTGTTGTTCCACAGGACTAGCTAGGAGTGATCTCCTGACTCAAACACCAAACTTCCCTATTATTGAAGGCACCGAATCAAGGTCCTTAGTTCCAAGAGCTCATTAACACATAATGTGGGAGCAGCACCTTTCCTTCACCCCACAACCTCCAAGAACTACAGCCAACTGCTCCAATGAAATGCATTAGCCTCCCAAGGCAGAAGGAGACCAAAAGACCCACATTAACTGATTTTCAAAACTAAGGGAAGGAGGGATTTCTCCTGGCAACAATCAACCCTTTGCCTCAAAAGAGGTGTCATTGAAATGTACAGTGTTACAGATTAACTTTAGCCTGCACATAATCAGCTTCATGGAAATCAGCTTTAAAAAGGATCAGGGCCAAAACCACAGAGCTGAAACATGAACCAGCAATCACTAATTCAACCCTCCTGCTAGATATGCATTGCTACTAAATAAGTCATTACCCAGGAATGGGGCAGCTAACTGAAGGATTAAATATTCCAATCAGACACAGATTCTTTCAAGAAGCTTTCGCTCCCCTTCTGAAACAGCAGGGTAAACAAACTTTCAGAAAATATTAATGACAATGCATTATTCTCTCTTGTCATTTAACTATAAACCCTGTTTGAAAGTAAGTGTGCATAGAGGTACCAAATATGATGCGGAAGGAAAAGACTTTATGCCTTACTGCAGCTTCTGTTCCAGCTTACTGTAATACACACTCTCAAAATCTCTCATGTGTTAACACTAGTATCTATGTTAGGGGTCTTAAAAATAATTATTTGTTTTTCCTCCACTTCCTCTTTGCCCAAGAAACACATTTTAAGATGCAGAAGCATCAGTATATATTATTTTAGATTCTATTGTACTGCACTTAAAACCCAAGTTCAAGAGAATCTTTTCAACTTTAAATGAAGTCCTCATCACCTCCAAAGATATTGCTCTTTCAAGATATTCCTCTTTTGTTTTATTAGTAAAGCAGTCAAACTAAAAATGAAACGTTGGCAAGGAGAAGCAAGGAAATGGAAATGACAGCCAACAATCACTTGGGCAATCAGACTAGATGTGTGCTGTTTGTTACCACTGAAATACACACGGATATGAATTAAGGCCCAGATCTGTCAGCTTCTTCTCCAATTCACTACCTATACCTCTTATATGATTCACAATATTTTTAGGATCTCCTATATTACAGTCCTGGGAGCCATAAAAATTATCTATCCATAAACAGACACTCAAGTTACTAAAGGTGTGAACAGAGAGAAACTGAACCGTACTCCTAAGGAGAGGATTTCTATAATAATCAACACTTTTTTGTGATTATTGCAAGCATTAGCATATCAATGCTTTGGAAAAATTTAAATATTACAATTTCCATTATTTTTAAAAAATCTTGTTATTTACTGCTTTTCTTTAACAGAAAAAGAGCTTTCTCACCAGCAGATAGCACACACCCCCAACATACCCCTCCCCCCAAAAAAACAAACAAAAAAAAACCCCACCCCAAACCAGAACTTTTTCTCTAGTCATACTTTTTTCTTACTCAAAAGCAGCCTGAGAATAGTTATATGCATAGTGATGATAAGATACAGAGCAGAATAACATAAAATAATCCAAACAGGAAAAGACATTTCAGGAGTGCAGGTCTTCCCCCTGGGGAGCAAGAGACCCTCAGTTACCCCAAACCTGACACAGAAGCACACTTCTTGCAAGTGAATGATTACTCCATATCTCTAGCAAAATAGTAAGTCACATTTATTACTCTCCAGGGTACAGTGCTTCTGATTTACACACCTTTACAAGTTTCATTCTGGGGCTGGGTTTTGTACTTTTGTTGGCTCAGGATCCACACAAAGCAATCCAAGCAGAAGCTCTATTGATCTCACACAGTGGCTGGGGGTGCTGCTGCCCTTCGTGCAGTTCCCGAGCCACTGACTGTGACAAGCCCACAGGGTGGAGGATCATGACATACCCCAAAAGCATTTTACTTGAATTACAGCCCAGTTTCAGTTCCTTAATTGACCATAATGTCACAAAGACTACAGCTCATTTGAGAAGACTCGATCAGCTAGGTGATTTTGAGCAATTTCCTCATTTTTCCCCTCCCACAAAATGCAATGCCTATGCAGATCAAAATCAAATCCTGTACACATCTATGTCACTTTGAAGGCACTTCTGGACGTTCAAGTAGGATTAATAGAGGAGCAGGCACATGGAAAAGAAGGCACACTAATACCAGTGAATGAATTCTCAGACATCCTACGCAGAACTGTGAGCTCGAGCCCAAACAAACTGTCAACACCAAAACCAACAGGTCTGAGAGACCTTCAGACATTCTGGGACAAGTAAACCTAACAGTCCAATGCAGATGACTTCTGCTATGGTTACTGATTATAAATATGGATATGCTAGAAGACAGCCCAGGCCTTGCTAAAAGAATGTTCAAGTGACAAACATGAAATTGATCCAAGCAATTAGCTCTTATTATAAATGGTTACTTACACATCTTGCCAATATACTTTTTGACACTGCTCAAGTTAACAAAAGGGGCTAACGTGTCCTTCCTGCCCAAGATTTTTGCTTTGTTAAAAACAACGTTATTGAATGAGTATCTCCTTTTTTATCCCCTTACCATTACGCACAGTAGTTTCTATTTTGCAGACAGACCTTTGCAAATTTTTCAAGGATAGCAAGAAGTACATTCTGATTGCAGGGTGGGCCTTCTACTTGATTGAAGCCTATGCTACAAACCATAGAAGCATCAGATTATGTCAACTCTCCACAATACTCTCTGCTCCACCCTACAAGACAGGACAAAACTGACAAGACATTTTCCTTAATTTAAACTAAATAACTTTCTTACGCTAACCTTACTCCCGAGAAGAGTTTTTTTCTTATGAAGTTTTTCAATGAAGTTCCAAGCTAGAGGCAAAGATGTGCATTGAAAAGAAAGGATGGTCAGAGCTGCCAACTTTGACAAAATTTAAACAGTTTCACACATCTAAAACCAAAAGCATTCAAACACCTTTATTACAGGTAGCACCCATAGATTCACTGATATAATGTTAATGTATTATCTCAGTGCAATATAGCAAGAAAGAGTGTGGAAATCTCTTCCAGTACAAACTCAGGAACATCAATTCCTGACCAACTCTAGAAAAGAAGTGGAAGTAAGAAACAATGGCTTGAAATAACCCAGTGGTTTTATAGGAAGATATGAATGAATACCTAACCAACTTGTTACAGTTAGAAAGTAACTAGGATTGGATTCAAATTGAAAATACCTTGTTGGTTTGATTTTGCTCTCCTCTCTCCATTACAGACACACTATGTTTGTGTTCTCCTCCATTTTCATTAAACAGATAAACAGAAAAGGAGAGGTAGCAGGACAACAGCCAGGAAGTCTTGCTTGGCTTCCACAGAAAAGCCAAGAGAAGAGCAAACATGACTGCTAAAAGTAACACTCTCTGTCAGAGTTAAGACTTGAGAAAAGGTAGAAACAAACCAGTCAGTAAATGCCCTGAGTATAAACATAAAAGGTTATTTCTTCCCTTGTAATTACTGTTGTGCTTTAAGAGGTTAGTTTTGTTTTTGAGAGCAGGAAAACAAGAAAAAAAAAAGAGTAGTAATGAATGAGCAAAGAATTTGAGAAGCAATTAGTGACCACTATGAAATTAGGTCTGGGGCTTCTAGAGAGGAACAGACTATTCAAGAGCCCTCTGCTTCCCGAGGGAGAAGAGAAAGGAACTGAGAAAGGGTCAGAAAGAGGAAACTGGAAACTTTTCCTCCAGACCGCTGCAGTTTTGCTCAATACATTTTAAATTCACCTGGTTATAGATCCCCTCTTTGTTTCACTTGTTCTCCGCGACACCGCACCACGTTCAAATACAGGCTCACCGAGCGTTTTGAAGCAGAGCATCCTACTGGGACCGGAAGAAAAAACCCAAACCTCAAACCTTACCCTCGGGAGCTGCATACTCGCGTTCGGGCGGCCTCGGGCCCCGAGCCCCCAGTAACAGCCCCCCGGGACGTTCCCGCCGGGGCGCGCGCGGTTCCCGACATCCCAGTGTTGCCAAGAAACCTCGGCCGCACCCGGGAACGGCCCTCAGGGGAGAAGGGACCCCATACTCCAACTTTCTTCTCCTTAAAAGAGACAACTCCGGTGGGGGTCAGGGCGTCGGGCCACGGCGGGGCCCCTGAGCTCCGCCGCCGGCCGGACAGCCCCGCTCCCCCCCTTCCGCTCCCCGCACCCAGGCCGGGGCCGCGGGGGCCCGGCGGCGTTGCCGCCGTTACCTTGCCCAGGCAGATGTGGCAGGTGATGGGTAGCGTGAGGGACAGCGTGACGCTCGGTCCGTGCTGTGCCATCGCGCCGGCCCAGCTCAGCCGAGCTCGGCTCAGCCCAGCCCGGCCCCACGAGCACGGAAGTCCCGCGGGCGGGCTGCGGCCCAGGATCCCGCCAGCCCCGGTACGGCGAGCCGACGGGGCCAAGCCGCCGCCCGGCGGAGGGAGGGCGCCGCGCGTTGTTGCAGCGCTCCCCTGGGGGGCGGGCGGGAGCCGCGGCCCCTCACGGCTCTGCCGGGTCGCTGCTGTCCCCCGTATGGGCCTGGGGGACCCATGGAGTTCTCGGCCTCCGCGCGGCCTTCCTTTTGGGAAGCACAGCGCCATGGGGAGCACTGGTGCAGTGCCCGTGCAGGAGGAGGCCGACGCGCTGACAAGGGTGATCTCCTTTACCCTAGTAAAACTTATCCTATGCTCACGTTTCATCGTGCTGAATTGAATAAACGGACTGTTTTAATCCTGCTAATTCACCTGAGTCATACAATCATAGAATAGTTTGAGTTGGAAGAGACCTTAAAGATCATCTACTTCCAACCCCCCTGCCGTGGGCAGGGACACTTTTCAGTAGACGGGGTTGCTCAGAGTGCCATCCAATCTGACCTTGAGCTCTTCCAGGGGTGCGGCATCCACAGCTTCTCTGGGCAATCTGTTCCGATGCCTCACCACTCTCTCAGTAAAAAATTTCTTCCTGATATCTAATCTAAACCTACTCTCTTTCAGTTTGAACTCATTCCCCCTTGTCCTGTTACTACATGCTTTTGTAAATAGTCTTACCCCATCTTTCTTGTAAGTTTCCTTCAGGTACTGGAAGGATGCAATTAGGTCACCCTGAAGCCTTTTTCAGGTTGAACAATCCCAATTCTGTCCACCTTTCCCCACAGGAGAGGTGTTCCATCCCTCAGATCTATTTGGTGGCCTCCGCTGGACTCACTTGAACAGGCCAGTGCCCTTCATGGGACATGGGAATGTGCTGCCCTGGAACATGTTCTAGGGGAAACTTCCAGGGCACGAGCCTCTCTTCCCCATCACCTCCAGTCCATACTCGGCTGCAGTCTCGCCCCTGGCATTGTCTCTGGGTTCCTGCGCTGCCCTCCCACTGCGCAGGCGGCTTGGCCAAACCCCCTTGCTTCCTGACCCAAAGCTTTTCCTGTCAACTCAGGTGGGAATTGCACAGCCCTTGCGGCTGCAGCTTTGAGGCCAGCAAGAACATGAGGACTGATAAGCCACCAAGCCCTGCAAGGTGCTGTGTGTGGTGATGCTTGCTTAATGATGTCTGATGGAAGATCCTGATCCATGGAAATCGAGGCGCCAAATTCACAGATGAAAATTTGTATCTGCCACCCGGCTTGCGCCAAGGAATCTCCAAACTGTAGAGCCTCTGTGTTGCTCTTTCTGGGCTGATGAAGAGCAGCTGGGAAGCAGTGCTGGTGAGACAGGAGGCTCCTAGGAGTCTGCTCACTTGACCTCCATCCCAGGATTCCTGTAGTTTCTTGTAAACGTGCCACAACATGCTGAAAATTATAGACCTGAGTGATTTAACATTGAGGCACATGATAAATGCTTATAATGCTGAGCAGCTAATTCAAACAAGCATAAAGTTGTGGATGCAATGATTAACAAGGAAAGTATCTTAGGCTGACATAGCAGAGTTGCACGAGTGCATTTCAATTTGATATAGATAAGTCGCTGCAAATAAAGTGAGGAAACTAATCCGTGGTGACATTCCAGTGTAGACAAGGCCTAGCGGATTTCGTGATAACGTAATCCTTGGGTAGGAAAGGATAGGTTTGAATAAGATGTGCTTGATAAAGATTGAGTGTTTACACATTACAACACCTTTCTGTAAACTTCAGGAAAAATTATTTACTGTCAAATAAAAAAAGAACCATTTGCCAACATAATGGACATACCCTTAATTAATATAAACTGGAGTGAGTGGACATCCACTGCGAGGAGATGCTTTTAGTCCTGGCATGACTGACCTGCCACCTAGGTAGAAGGGTGCTCAGAGAATTTTTTTCAAGAGAAATGTAAAATTATTGAGTATTTTGAGCTTTAAAGAGAACCACTGGAGCCTGAAATTCATTGAGTGAGTTTATCATGCAGCCAGCAAGCTACACAGGAATGCAATGAATCCCTGTTATTTATCTTTCTTAGCTTTATTTTTACATTGACTTTTACTGAAAAAATGTGAATAGACAATACAAAGAGTAGAAAGGCTAAATGCATGAAAGAGAAATCAAAAGCAAGGAAATGCGTCTTGCATTTGACATGTGAAACTCTTTTAAATGAATCTGGGATGAAGCAGGAACCCTTTCAAAGGCATGACTTCCACTACTTCAAAAAAGTGTCTGTAACTGGAAAGTGACCTGTTGGAGAACAAGCTCTATTGGTATGAATTTATTTTCTCTCAGCCAAAAATAACTTGTAAAGGAGTTTATTCTTCTGAATAAGCTGCTAAAAGGAACACATTTTCTGTGTAAGGAGGTTAAGCTTATTTGTTTAGTGGATTTCTGCTGAGGTTGTATGCCTAGTCAGGGAAGAAATACTTAAAAAATTATTTGTGATCTAGTAGCGCCTGAGGTTTTGTTGAAATTTATGGGTTGATGTTACCAACTCTTCAGGGGTACGGAAAATACTTAATTCTGTAGTGCTGAAAGAGAGATCTCAGAGAGCAAGGAGAAAGAAGCTGGAGGGCTAACAATCTGCTGCAGCAAAGCAGCACTGAGAAATACCGTGTAACTGCAAGAGATAAATGTTTAACAGGTCCAGGCTACCGAACACCATAGTCCACATAGCATGAAGGATACTTTTGCAGGAGGGCTGCAGCCAGGATGAAACACATAAAAATTCTGTGGGATGCGTGGCATGCATCTGCTGAAGGATCAAACTGGATCCTTTGATCCACTGGAGGATCAAACAAGCAGGCAATTTTCCAAAAATCTGGCCACTGTTGTTGGTAAATCTACAGAGTTAGATGGGTTAAAGGTCAAGAACATAACCATGAAAGATCTCCCAGGATTAGGGCTTCATTTGTAAAATGCTTCAGCCACTTCATTACCAGATCTTGAAATCTTAGAAACCTTGAGATGATTAGTAGTGAAAATATGAAAATAGCATCCATCACAAAAATTAAAAGTTCTTTGATGAGAGCTTGGAAAGAACCAATATAGGACAAGAGAGACTGATCAGAGTCCTAAAGTGAGCCAATTAAGTCTTTTCTGCTTGAGACATATATTGCTTGATTCATAAAAATGAATAAAGTTACCATATTTTTGGCTTAAAATATGTAAGTTCCTACATTTTGGGTCTGTTCATGTTTCCCAGCATCATTGTGCAGAGAGAGGAATGAGCAGGGGAGGGTGTGAAGTGTGTGTCTTCTTGGCTGATTAGCCCAGCTGATAAGTGATAAATAATGCAATTGAATTGTTTCTAACAATTTGGATATGTACAATATATTTGGATGTGGCACTTTATACCTCGAAAACCTAACTTGAAGATCATTTTTTTGCACCTACACAAATAGATAATATTTTAATTTTTTTTTTTTTTTTTTTTTTTTTTTTTTTCCTACCATGCAGTGCCAAGCCAGGCTACCCACTCTCAGTGTCCAGTTCTGGTCAGGTTGGCCTTGAAGAGTTTCCTCCTCAAAAAACAAGACTGGATGGATCTTTAGCTTTTAAAAATGGTTTCCCAGGTGTTTTTACATGATTTAGGGGAATATATAGTGAAAGTTGCCTAAAAAAAGAGTAAAGAAGCATGGGATTCTAGGTGCCTAAAGTCAGACTTGTGGTCATTAAAACATACTACTTTCAGAAAAGGTGGAAACATGTTCTGCCTGCTCAGGACTTTACTGTTGACAAGCCCTGCAGAGTGGTAGTCTCGCTGGCTCCTTTTGTGAGACACCATCTCAGGGATTCACTGGCTGCCTAATCCCTTCTTGATGGCATTCAGAGGTCATTCAGTGTAAATATGTAGCTCTCAGATGCCCCCTGTCTATGATGCCTGAACACTGTAGGCTGCTCTTCCTAGTTGCTCTTTGGGAGTTGCCATGTGGCTTTCCTTTCAAAATGTAAGCAAATTTCGTCTCTTTCTTTAAAACAGTGTTTTGGGGTTTGGCTGTGGAAAAAATTTTGTGTTATCAGAAAGTAAATAAAAAGAATGTCAGAGACCAGAAGATTAATCTCTGGCTGTTGGGTAAGTGAACTGGGGCAGAGAAAGAGAATAACTTTGGTGATTTAATGGTGTTTGAGACTGACACTCTTTTGTAAGCTTGGTGCAGTTAGTCTTCTTCACAAGAAATAGTAAAAGATGACAAATCGCTTTTACAAATGCAGTTTTTGTTTTTAGTTTAACCGCCGTAACTTTATCTCCTCTTAAAGAAGAATATTCCTGCCTTCAGGTTCCAGGATCCACAAAGGAATTCAAAGTGAGTAGCTCAGGCTGTAGACATCTCGCTCCTAGGCATCCAAAGTTCAGTGAGAAAAACCCTGTTCTTCATGATCCCTTTTAGATTTTTTGATCTTGGTCTTCTGATACTTTCCATTTTTCTTGACGTGTCAGCAAGGAGCCAAATAAGTAAATAGATAATGCTGGGTTATACCTGAAGTCAGTGCAGCTTGCATACTTGGGACATTAGGCTATGCCCTTTTTTATTTTTGAGGGTCATGAAAAAGGTTCATTTCCCATTAGACTTTTTTTCAGATGGATATTTTATCTAAACTGAATTGCATTAGAATGGCGTCTGAGGGCCAGAAAAAGCTCCAGAAGTATTGTGCTGTGGAGTCACTCTCTAACCCACCTGTAATGGTATGTCTCAGCCTAAGGATGTCTCCATGAGCTTTTCAGGAGTCTGTGTGTTTGAAGGCTGATTGTAGTGAGCCAGATGTACCAGGCAAGGTCCTGATCATCATCAACAAGTGGTATGGATAAACAGACCATGCTTTCTGTTCTGTGCTTATTTTATTTGCTAGTATATAGAGAGACTTTGTGAAATAGGTAATATAACAGTGAAGAGGGGTGAATTTTAGCTACTTTTCATGCACAGATGATCTCTCTCTAACCCCTCCATCTACATAGATTTAACTGATTTAGGAGACAAGGCTTCTGCAAGGAATATCTTCAAGTTTGGGCCATTAATCTGCAAGTTTTGGCTGCTACTTGATCTCTGACATTACTTCTTATACCAGTGTTCGATGCAACAGGCCTTGATTTAAACTGTAATTATAAAAGCCTTTCTGTACACCTTGTGGTGCCTGCTACCATGCCTGCTACCACCTGAGTGGTAGGGTGCAGCAAGGAAGGAGGCAAAACGCTGTAACACACCAGAAAAGTTTAACAAAGTTACAGACATTATAGAGATCCTGCTTCCCTTCCCTTCCCTTCCCTTCCCTTCCCTTCCCTTCCCTTCCCTTCCCTTCCCTTCCCT
>NW_016690475.1:140780-149852 GCF_001604755.1 Lepidothrix coronata
TTTTCCCCTTTTCCCCTTTTTCCCCTTTTTTTCCCCTTTTCCCCTTTTCCTCTTTTCCCCCTTTCCCCTTTTTCCCCCTTCCCCCTTTTCCCTTTCCTCTTTCCCCTTTTCCCTTTCCTTTTCCTTTCTTTAGCAAGGGGAGGCTGGAATTAACAGTGTAAAATCTTAATGAATAGATTGTGCTAAGCAGTGTGGTTCACCTCCCTTTTTCTCCCAGTCTAAAATGTTTACCAGCCAATCAGAGTGTTCCTTAAAACCAGAGATTTATAATGAAAAGTCAGCCCTAATTGAATTTCTTCATTAAGAACTCCATCAAACAGATACAGAACACCTTACACCACCTTGTTTAAATTAGATTCATTTTTCTGATTAATTATTAAAAGCAAAGTTTAAAAAATCATAAAATCTTAAGTGCTATTAAAAATTGATTAGGAATGCATTTTTTCATTGACCTAGTTTGTATTTTTTTAAAAATTTTTTTTGGTCAAAGCTAATACATTTGAGTAGCTGCCTCAGACAGAAGTTTGTAATCATTTGGTCATCAGTCAATTAATCACAACTTCATAAATATTGATCTCAGATTACATTTATTCTTCATTCTTGAAAGACAGTTTTTTATTAATTTAAACTCACTCACATACATTGTGGTTTATGCTGAAATTATTTTTAAAAGTTCTGTTAAAATTTAATTTGAGCAGCCAGCCAACAGTGCAGCCACTGCACATTGTGCCACCTTTTGGCAGGTTTCTCACCTCCTCCTGAAAGGTCCCAAATACTTACAGGTCATACTGTAGGGCTTGCTGACTGGCCTCTGTCACCTATAACCTCTTCAGGTGGAAGCTGCGCACCACTTGTCCCAGGCAGAAGGAGTAATTTGTGAGTAAGTGTGGATTTTTCTGAGGGGAGAAAAGAGGGCTCTGATGTTTCTCTTCCCACCCTCACTGGCCGTGTCCTAAATCCTGGTAATCCATCACAGATACTGGTGTCTTCCTGATGGTTGTACAGCACTTATCTGCTGCTTGACCTCTCCCAAACATCAGACAAGCCACGTGAGGGAGTGTGTTTGTGGGTACATGGGTTGAATGTCCCCAGCCCTGCTGTAGTCCCTGTCATGGAGGTCATATGTGAGGTATATAAACCTGATAGTGCTCTTGCAGGGCCTGCTACTACATCTCTTTTGCCTGGGAGTAAACCCAGTACTTACTTTAGCAGGAGTTGCATTTTTAAACAAAAATTCTAAGGACTTTTAAAGTGAGATGCTGCAAGGAAAGGCTAGGGCTCTTTTATCCCAAGCATTTGGAGTGAACACAGTCCTTTTCATAGCACGTTCATCACACCTGAAGCAGTACTGAAGCAATGCAAGTAATGTTTATTAACATTCCTGGTCCAGTTGTAGGTAATAATCTCCATCCTGACAATTAAATATAGTTTTGTTTTGTTTTGTTTTGTTTATGCTTGATGTTGTAGTTTAAGAAAGAGAGATATGGACATATCAGGTGTAAGAGCACATACCTGAAGAGTGACCTGAAGCATTCACCAAGCAGAATGAATCTTTTCTACCCCATACTTTGTGTTTTACTTTGAATGCTGTACTTCATGCTAAGAATGACAAATTTCTTGATATGGCTTCTGCAGTACATTTGGGTTCTCTAACCTATGCTCTGGTAAAAAAGCATATATTAAAGGCAACATTCTCTAAAATCTTACTTGACTGAGGACTTTGGAGCAGTGGGGTCATGTAGCAACTGCTGTCTCTTACAACTCTGAAAAATCCTATGATTCATATTTAATGTCTGAAATCATAACTTGTTGCCCATTGTTGTCACTCTAAATCTGTATTTATTTTGCCACAGCTCTCCTGAGAGGCTCTGAAATACAGTTTCAAATCATGAGCAACAAAGCATCCTGGTGTGCTCCTCAGCATCAGTATGGAGTCATGCAGATCTCTGTTAACATTCCTTATTTTTGCTGACAGTGGATTTGTTGTATTATGGAGAATGGATCACTTTTGTGACTATCCATTTATCTAAGGTTGAAAAAGCTGATGTAATTTCCAGAATCCTATTCCCCAATCAAATATACTACTCACCATGTATTTGGCATACCCACAGCACTGTTTTTCCCATAAAAGATGAAATTACATTAGAGCAAGTTCTCAGACCCTTTCCTTTAAATATCAATCACACAGTGCTTTTCTACACTTTCAGAAAAGTGATCCTGTAAGGATCCTATCAGAAACAATATGCGCAGAGGGCATTCAGATATACTGCTCCTGGTTCTCCTTATCTGATGGCTGCAAAGTCAAACTCGCTCTTCACTTTCGTTGTCCATGGGCTATCAACCTGCTGGACATAATTTGTTTGTTTTGCATTATGGCAAATCACGAAGGGTATTGTCTGCTATGGCACAGTCATTTCCAGCAGAGAAATTCTAGCAAGTGTATGTAATAGGGGATGTGTTAAGTTACTCCAGCTGTAACCTTAAAAAAATGTTGTGTTATCAGAAGTGGATTCTGAGTCCAGTTGCAGCTGGCATCTTCAAATAGGAGGAATGCTAAGGACATCTAATAAATATGTCACACTCTGACCAGTTCTTTGCAATAGTGGGGTGGTAGCAACCAGCTGTCTGTTGATCCAGTAATTACACAGATGCTGCTGTAAATGTGAGCAGTGTGTTAAGTTGTACCGAGCTCAGTAATCCTGGACAGTCTTTCCTGGCAGAAAAGAAGAAAAAGAAAAGCTGCAAAGCAATAGAGAGAGATGACTGTAACAGTGCCCCAACTCTTCCTGGCTTTTTGCTGCAGACACCTGCAAAATGGCCCAATTGGAGTTTTCCCACTGAAGTATTGTGCTGCTAATTCACTGCTCAACAACTTCTGCACTTCTGAGAATGAACCTGGTAGTTTATGGAAATGCACCTTCTTTTTTTTTTTTTTTTTTTTAGGTTTTTATTTTCAAACAAAAGAACCGTTTCAAGAATTCTTCATATACANATATACAAAGCTGTGTTTAATGAAATTGTTTGAACTTCATAATAATGAAAGAGGAAAACAATGTATCTCCTGTGAGTATATGCAATAGACATCTTTAAAGTTTTTTTGCATTAATTGGATTGAATTGATTAAATTCAGCTGTGCTTTGAAAGCCTTTCTTGTTAAAAATGTAAAAAAGTGTAATTTTGCATTTTGTTAATATATGTGGTTATCCTTGGCTCAAAATCAGAGACCTCTGGAGTGCAGTGGCAACCAGGACATTGTATATGGCTCCTTGCAGGATCAGGCATTTGCCAGCAAGATATGTAAGATGCTGTAGATCCAAATCAGTCACAGGTCTTTCCTTTTTGACTTACCTCTGAAGTCTTTACTTCCAGTTTATCCATCTCTTCGTTACAAGACTGTTTAGCAAAGATATTCAATATTCAAGTAATTTTTCTTGTTGTCTATCATGATAATGTTACTGGATTAAAACAGAAACCTCTCACCCCACTTTTGATAGTTGATGACGTCTTGTCAGACATGATTTTAGAGACTTCAGAGTGCTCCTGGGACACTGCAGTTCAGGTAAACGTAGACTTAGCCTTTGAGGCTAGTTTCAGGAAAAACACAGTTAAGAAACAGACTGCTGTACAGACCTTAAATTGACAAGAGAGAAAGGAAGGGGAGGATGTAACATATATCCAGAAACTGCTGGAGTTTTATAAGCTTTGTGTTATGGTTTTTTAAATCTATCCAGGGAGGTTATATTGGGAGGGAAATGGAGAAAGAGAGGAGCAAAGAGAGAAGTGATTGGAATGAACAACCAATAAGCAGAGGGAGAGGCCAATGAGGAAACTGCAGAGCTACTGTGATGATGTTATCAATATCCATCAATTCTGGCTTGAATGGTGACTGCAGCTGTTCTTGCCAGCTTTGCTCCTCGGCAGCTCATCTCTGCAGCTCCCCCCACCCCTCTGTGCCCATGGGGGTGAAGGAGAAGGGGTGGCTATGAAAGGGGGCTCTCCCAGTTTGCATGCTCTCTTCAAGGAACCCATAAAAAGCCCTTTGAAGGGCGTGCAGAGTACACAGCTTCCATCTTGGGTGTCTGAAAAATGAGTAGAGGAATTTTTTTTAGATTCCTCTTCATCCAACAAAAAGAAGTAGGTATCTACATATGAGCAGATCTCACCAACCACATCTGGGAGTCACTGCAGAGAAACAGAACTTTCTAGGATATGATGCATCATATCTTGAGATAAACAGTCTAAATACATTTGAGGAATTGTATTCCACAACTGCCTAGTTTTAATCCAGTGCCTATAAAGGGACGCTAGGATGAATTGGCCAGACACTATACATATGTCTTAAGCTGATGAGGTGGATCCCACACTTTTTATTAGAAAGCTGGGTGAAGAAACATCTGTATTTCAATTCAATATGATTGATAAAAAAAGGGAAATCTGACCAGTAACTAAACATCTTGATTTCAGTGACATTTCTGTAATCATATCCCAAGTGCAGTGGCTTTTAGATCCAGTTGTTTATTTTCTGGGGGAACACTAAGGCAAACTTGCTTACAATTCTGTTTTCCTGAAAGCAACACGATTCTTGCTTACTGACAAATCTATAAGTGAACCATTTTTCCAGATATACTGCACCAAAGATTTTCTTGTGAGTCTTACTTGTTACAAAACATCCTCTGAAAAAGATTGCACTCTGGCAATAAAATTTTTCTTTTGGAACTTTTTTCTACATAGTTTATTAATAATTTTTTTTAAATTTTATTGAGTATTTTCTATTATTCAGAGAAAGAGTTTTGGTAACTTTAAGGAGAATAATAACATTAGTTGATGAATACATATATTTGTTGATAGCACTTGTATGAAAGCTGGACTGCTATATCATCTGTGCTGAAATATATGGGTAATTAATTCACTATGTGCAATCAGGAAAAATCAAGGACTATTTATATCTGACCTTGGTTTTGATTTACGTGTTAAAGTTCATTGTAGAAAGTCAAGTAAGATCTTTGATCTTATAATGTTCTCCTGAAAAATCCCAAATTTCACTGGAATTGAAGGCTGAGGAGGCAGCCTGCGGTGTCTGTGCCTGAAGATCCCTCTGCTCAAAGCTTCTACTGACTTCAGAGGGCATTTTGTGTGAGTACAAAGAGACGAACACGAACCAAGAGAACAAGCAGAGGCAATGATGCAGTTTCATCTAAAAATGAAGCTTATAAGTGCTATAAAAAGTTGTAGGTTTATTTTTTTTCTTGGTTGGTTGAGTTTTATTTTGTTTCTTGTTTTTTTTTTAACTGTAATAGGCTACAGGTATTTTAGATTCAGATTGTGCACCTTTAGGCTGGAAGGAGAACTGTACTTAATAACTGATAACTTAATAGCACATCTAAATGTCTTTTAAAAGACTTCAATTTACCTATTAAGACCAAATAGACTGTCTGTTAATTTGATAGAATATCCACGTTCCTTGAACTTAGGGCTATAAAAATTGTTCATCTGCTCAGTCACAGGCCATTTAATTTTGGATGCATCATTGCCAGTTGGTTACAGTAATTAGCATTCTCTGTTTTGTAGCAGCTTCCCTGAAGCTATGCTAAGTAGGGTTACACTTCTGTATGGAAACATAAGCAGCCTTGTGCAAATGAGCCTGGCCACCCATCTTAGAGACAGAAGCCCTAGCTACAGCTTCTTGGCTCAGGGTGCCCTATATGCCCACCTGCAGATCTTATTTACTGGTTATTAATGACATGAAGTGTAGGCAGCTGTGAAAGGCACAGCAGGGCAGCTTAAAGCCTCCGCTCCAAACTATTCTCTCAGCCTTGTCATTTCTTTGAGTGACACTTAATTTCCCTCTCTTTTTTTTTAATCTTCTCCTTTATACTCTCTTTTAATGAAGTTATGGGACAGAAATGAATTCTCTGGATGTAAATTGTGTATATCTGTATATATATTTTTATATATACATATATATATATGAAACCTGTGAACTGAGGCATAGCGTTTGCTAATGCAGTTACTTTCCACTTAAAACATGGGTTCTCAAATAAAAATGTTTTAATAAACCCTTCATTATTATGAACATATGCTGCAGATACTTTGGTTCAATATGTTTTTCCATATCTCCTAATGCCTAAAGTAGTGTTTTTATTGTATTTTTAATAGAGACACCAACTGCCAGTACTGGTTTATGAGTAGTGCTGGAATTGTTCTTTCGTAAAGGCTAGAATAAACAGTACAATAGCTAAAACCATAAATAAATTAAAGAGAGGACAAGATTTTTTGCCAGTTGTTCTGCAGCCTATGCACATTTTTTTGTTCTGTGTGGAATGTCTGTGCTTTCTTTTCGTTTCCTGGGAAACAAGTGAGGGGTGGTATGCACTGCAAGACATAGAATAAGAATAATTCTTCCCATTTAATCCACTCTGATTTTTACTTCTTAATATACTGGAAGGTAACTAATATTTAATATCATGAAATCTATCTGTGCATGTTTAATGATTCAATTAATCAGAGAGAAACCTTCTTTATAATTAAATATGGATAGGCTATAGTCTTTTCTTCTCATTGACTGATGCTACGGAGAATAAGGGATAAGAATATTATTCTGTGTGCCTTTTATTAGAACTCTTAACTGTTTGGGTAAAATCAGTGATAAAAGTACATTTTTTCTGAGAGTTATGCACTCTGCAGTTTCTGTATTCCATAAAAGTCTAACCATATGAATTTAGATACCAATTCTACAAAGACTTACACATGTGTTTAAGCACAAGAGAAGTTCCACTGATACTAATGTGATTACTCACATTAAGTTTAAAGCCTGTGCTTGAGCCTTTGTATGACTGTCTCTTTCAATTTCTGAAAGAGGCCTGATGCAAGCTTGGAAAAGCTTGTATATGCTTGCTCTGTAATTCCTGGTTTGATGGTGATTTGCAGCCATAGTTCATTTTGTTCTAAGTAGCTATTTTATTAATCTGGTCATGAACTTCTCTTGACTTGATTACTTAAAATAAGGTTGCAAACCATCACTATAACTTATTCTTCTACAGTTCCATACAAAATTGTAGAAGTATAGGCTAAAAAAAAGCCAACTATTGTCAATACAGTATGCAGATAGTGTGCATCTATTGGCAAGTTAATAAAATAATGATGTACATACAGGCAGATTTAAATATGGAAATGGATATTTCCTGCTTCTTGATTTTGTACAAATTGTTGAATGTATTTGTTTAATGACTTATACTGAGCCTCAAGCCATAGCAACTAGGTACTGTTTACAAAAGTCAAAGCATAAGTTACTTGCACAACCTACAATGGACTTCATTAAATGACCACTTATGCTGCCAAGGTACCATATATTAATAGTCATGTTGTGAGACCACTTTTCAAGTTTTTCACTGCTCACATTTCACATAGTCATATTTTCCAACATGTACCTACCTTTGCAATAAGAGGATATTTTTCATTATCATTTTAACAGGGAAATAATTTGCAAATAAATCAAATGCCAAAATGTTCCCCTATCAATAGGCCAAACTTATAATGGGTAATATGGGGCCAGAAAATACCTAGTCTGAAGAATAAAGATGTGATTATACTATTTCTGTAGAACTTCAGTCAAGAAAGACCCATTAATTTGTTTTTACAGTGACCTTAAATCCAGAAAAATTAGTGTTTTGCTCAGTAAGGGCCCAGGTGTCTGGAACATATTATTTGAAATGTTTCTATTGAGACTTTAGAAAGTATGAACAAAAACCTGAAATCCATGGGATATTGCTGAGAGTAGAATTTTTTTCTTAGGGGCAGTAGCATGTGGTACTCAGGTGTTCATTAAGAAGGTGATATTCTGTGAAAAGAAAACCAATAATCTTCTCTGGATAAATGACCCAGTCAGTATGTAAGTAGGAACTGATGCTGGCTATCATGTTTGGAACATTTTTGTGCTTCTGTGCATCTGTTTTAGAGATCAATGCTCAACTACCCCTTCATTGCTGATGTTCCATTTTCTTTAACTGGAGTGAAGAACTGAAATAATGTTGTGTCATTAGGGAGTGAAAAGCTGTTGATTGAGAGCAAATGTGCCCCAGGTGAGGAAGACAACAACTACATCTGTCCTGAAGGAAGTTCTTCTGTCAGTCCTTATCTATACAAACTGCAGGATGATACATTGGGGAGTTTTATCAACCTGTGTTTAGTATAGGTGCAGAGTCAGCAGGTAGCAAAACCTCAAAATAAGCTATACAGGTCATCTGAAAATGATTGACAGTGACAGGTTTGGACTATGTCAAGCACTGACACACTGGGTAAGAGTTTAAGTCAAGGTATTTTAAGGGAATTCACTCTTTTAGAGTGTTTTAAGCAACATTATTTACAATGTGTTTGAAACTTCTCCCCTTGTGAAGTCACTTCGGATACCTCTTCTTCTGTGAATACATATCACTGCATGATTTTAAAATATGTTATCTCATCACACTTCAGGGTGAGAAATGTGTGAAATATTCCCTTGAAAAGTCAAGGTTTGCCTTCTCTTAGAACTCCCATTTCTAGCATGAGCAGGCTGGAAAATGGTGCTTAAAACCCTAACATTTTTATGCACAAAAAAAGTTACCGCTTTAAGATGAATTTTTCCATGAGTCCTTGACTCATGGACATTTGCAGTTGTGGGTAGAAGTCCACTTTTGGTGAAAATTCTTTTAAAGGCAAATATCCTCAACTTGCATGGTTGTGCAAGTTAATACTGCAATATGTGCCACATAGGGGATATAAACTCCTCTTGTTCATCAATATGAAATGAAATGTGAAGAGTAATTAAGCTGATTTCTTACTGGGTCCCAACCTCAGGATACCTCAAGATGTCTGATTTTTTCAGGGAAAAATGGAGCTGAAGGTAACTGGGTACAGTGGAGAGGGGGGAAAAATTGAGATCCAATATCAGATAACACTGACTGTGAGATCTTGTGGGCTGTGGAAAAGTTCCAGAAAGAAGCCTAACTACTAAGTTCCATTTTAATCTAGAGTGAGCAAAACCCTAAAAGTACTCAGTAGGCAATTACACCGTGTCAGTAAAAAAGTCTAGCAGAT